>NW_028169675.1:97399-128325 GCF_963971535.1 Notolepis coatsorum | reverse complement strand
ATATGCAAAGACAGCTGTGGTACTTAGCGCCGGGTGCTCACCTGGCTACGTGACTTTGCATGACAATGGCTCAGAGATGGCCAAGCAGCCGTTTTCCTATCACGTCGCGTCACCACTTATTATCGTGCAGGGGACACTAACTGCATTCAGACCATCACTTGCTTTTGAATAGTCTAGCTAGCATTGGCCTGGATAAAGCCGCTTGTGCTTGGTTTCAGGACTATTTTGTCTTCAAGGTGTCAATCTGTGAATTCAGGTAACTTTCAATCTGATTTCCTGCCATTGTCTAAGGGTGTACCACAGGGTTCGGTATTGGGGCCGGTCCTCTTTACAATCTATATTAATGATATTGTTTTTAGTCTTTCAGCACTAGCAGGTTGTCAGGCTCATCTTTATGCGGATGATACAGTTGTCTACTGCATTGCGGATACTGTTCAGGACGCTATTGTGAACCTGCAGCTTGCGTTTGACACTCTCCAAAATGCTCTAGCTAACCTCAAGTTAGTGCTTAATGCTAGTAAAACCAAGTCTATGATGTTTTCTAGAGCCAGGGTTATAGATTATGACATGCTACACCTAACAACGGCAAATGGTTTGTATATTGAAAGAGTTAGCTAGTATAAATATCTTGGTATATGGCTGGATGATAAACTTTCTTTTAAATTCCATATAGATAACCTAGCTACAAAATTACGGCAAAAGATTGGTTTCTTGTACCGTAACCACGCTAGTTTTCCTATGTTCTGTAGGAAAATGATTGTACAGGCTGTTTTTTTTGTCAATATTGGACTACGGTGATGTCATTTACAGGCATGTGTCTGCGTCTACATTAAGGCCTTTGGATTCTGCCTACCACTCCGCCCTAAGATTTATTATGGGTGACAAATATGATACTCACCATTGTCTTTTGTATGAGAAGGTAGGCTGGCCATCTCTCTCGTTGCGACGTAGTTATCATGGGTATCTTTTTTATCTACAAAGCAATTATTGGCAAACTTCCACCTTATATTACATCTTTGTTGGTCTGGAGTGCTGTCGCCTACCAAACTCGTTCGAATGATCGGCTTGTGCTTAGGGTGCCTCGAGTTTGGTCTGAGCTTGGAAAGTCTGCCTTCTCCTACGATGCTCCATACACATGGAATACCCTACAACAGACTCTAAAGCTCGGAGCATTCCCGTCATTCATGGAGTTTAAAGGCATTGCACTTGACCTATGTACTGAATCATGTAATTGTTTTTAATCCATCATTGTAGTAATTGTAATTCATTGTAATTAATAACTGTTATGATATTTGTGTCCTTTGTTAACTCGTCATCACTGTAAATGAGGGAAACCTCAGTGCTTTCACGAGTATAAATAAAGGTTTGAAAAATACAGTACAGTTATATAGTTATATATTAGTATGTATAGTTATATACAGTACAGTTATATAGTTATATATTAGTATGTACAGTTATATATTTATATATTAGTATATATGGTTATATACAGTATAGTTATATAGTGATATATTAGTATGTATAGTTATATACAGTATAGTTATATATTAGTAAGTATGGCTATATACAGTACAGTTTTAGTTATATATTAGTATGTATAGTTATATATATTAGTGCTGTCAGGTGATTAAAAAATGTATCTAATTAATTACAGGATTCGTAATTAATTTATCTAATTAATCGCATTTTAATCGCATAACCATTTTAGGCCTGATATTTTATATTCTATAATCATATTTCAATTTGCATGTGTCCGGATGGCAGAATTCAGTACTGTATCTACAAAACCTTCTGTTTAATCATCTTCCCTTTATTCATTTGCTTAGATTTTTCAGGTCTGGTCAATTTTA
The DNA here is from genome assembly GCF_963971535.1 of Notolepis coatsorum. Lineage (NCBI taxonomy): Eukaryota > Metazoa > Chordata > Actinopteri > Aulopiformes > Paralepididae > Notolepis > Notolepis coatsorum. The sequence goes on along the minus strand of NW_028169675.1, from coordinate 126,475 downwards.
GCATGGTGTTATTAACAGTAAAAAAACATTTTTTTATTGATATTCTCATTTGGTTCATTACAATTTACTCAAGCCTAGTAACAGACACAGTATTTCTGACACTGGGAATACATTCCCTGAGATCCATAGATGTCCCTAGAATCAGGGCGCCTGGGTGGTGCAGCGGAGATTGCGCTCGTCACCAATGCAAGAGACTCCGGTCTCGAATCCAGGTGTCAGCATTGCCTCCGGCTTGGGCGGCCGTCATTTAGATTTGGACGTTGTGGACAGCGACTCCTACAGGTCGGTTGGGGGACGCCTGCACAGCAGAGCCAGGAAGTAGCAGAGGTAGTGTGAGCCTCCCATGCGTTACACCTCGCCACTGAGAGTCCGCGCTTGCAGGTGAAAAGATGTGACAGGCTGCCTCCTCGTGTACCGGAGGGGACACGTGATGCAAGGCTTCTATCCTCCCTACAACTGACCAGTGGGGGGCATAGTCGAGCAACGTTCAAGAAAGGGGAGGGGAGAATTGGAAACACGAAATTGGGATGGGAGAAAAATAAGGAGAAAAAGTGGATAAAAAAAAAAGATGTCCCTAGAATCAGATACCAAGAACATGCAAATGGACCATTTAATTTTTTTTTTAAATGTTTATTCTATGTTCTTATGGAATGAATGAGATTTATAAAAAAATATATATATAAATATAAAAAAAAGATTATAATTTTTTTTTTGAATTGTTTTTAATATTTTTTGGATACATTTTCATAACGGGATAACTTGCTGTGTAATTAACACTTTGGGTGCCGGGAGCCGTCTTTAGACGTCTTTGCTGGCCATGCTAAAGTTGCCGGGGGACGCTGTACGTCGTCTTTATATCAATATTTCAAAAATCTGCGATCGGATTCATAATGTCCCTCCGCTGGCCTGAGATCCACCAGCAGGACCCACTGAGCTCTCTGGCGGTTCAGGAGCGCCATCTGGTGGCCGATCGGCGCAAGCGCTTAACAGGAAGCGCACTAGAGGTTTTGCTAGACGTCCGTATTGCTTCCGGCCACTCGGTACATGTCCCGTGACTCTAGCTCGTCACTCTACATAGCGATCGATTGCCAATAACTCGATAAACAACATGATTTGGACGTATATACCATTATACAAGCTGGAGATGGACCGGGTAATAATATATCCCATAATGATACAATTTCTACTCTACGATGATCGCCCAACGGCGCGCGGAGACTGGGGTGAGTTTCAGCGTGTAACGTTACCGTCTTCGATAATAACTGATATTATCAACATTTGACCCACATTAGATGATTGGTATAACGCTGCCCACGGAATTATAAACGCCCCCTCGCCCATCCGGTCAACATCAGATGACGTGTAGTAACTTCTAGAAGTACGTCTAGTTGGAATTTTTTATATCGCGCTGATTGCCATCAAACTGTATTTCATCATCAATATAATGCATTTGGGGCTATATATCACGTTCTGGAGAAAGCTGCAGAAAGAGATGAAAACATACTTATACATTAGACCATACTTTACTATGAATATGTGAATGAAAAAGTTTAACGTTGCTACACAATGAACAATACATATAGGACTTTGAATGGGCCCTAATAATGGCAATGTAGCAATAGAATTTAAAAAGTTATAGCCCTGCAAAGAAGGGGACTTTCTCCATAGACAAATAGCGCTGGCAATCTATGGTATATCATTAATTTAACCTTAGGCAACCAAAGTGTTAATTAATCTAATTAACGTGATAAACTGACAGCCCTAATATATATATATTAAGGCTGTCAAATATATCGCGTTAATATCGCGTTAACTCCCGATTCTATTAATGCCACTAATTTTTTTAACTCAAGATTAACTAAAAAAAAAAAAAAAAAAATTTACTAGACTTCACTCAGGTGTATTATTGATGCTCTCATTGATACTATGTTTGTTTCTGAAGTGTGTGTGTGTGTGTGTGTGTGTGTGTATGTGTGTGTGTGTGTGAGTGTGTGTGTGTGTGTGTGTGTGTGTGTGTGTGTGTGTGTGTGTGTGTGTGTGTGTGTGTGTGTGTGTGTGAGGGAGAGAGGGGGGTGTGTGATTAATCAGCCCTTGTGTGTGTGAATGTAACAAGTTCCTAACGTTTTCTTTCCCCTATTATTTCATGCACACTTTATTCATTGTTTTAAATTATAATTTTCTTTTAAGTTATTTTGTGCATCACTCTGTTTTGAATTTGATGCAAATTTGCATTGCATGAGGGTCATCCTTTTGTGTTAAATGGCTGCATAAAGCAAGCATTTGTTGACTCGCATGTTGATAAGAGTATTAAAATTTGGAACTTGAAAAAGATCTGTTTAAGGTAAAAAATTAATTTGCGATTAATCACGAGTTAACTATGGACAATCATGCGATTAATCGAGTTAAATATTTTAATCGTTTGACAGCACTAATATATATATATATCTGCTGTCAATCGATTAAAATATTTAATCACGATTAATCGCATGATTGTACATAGTTAACTCACGATTAATAGCAAATTAATCGCATTTAAAAAAAAATATTGTATCTACCTTAAACTGATCTTTTTCAAGTTCCAAGTTTTAATACTCTTATCAACATGAGAGTCAACAAATGCTTGCTTTATGCAGCCATTTAACACAAAAGGATGACCCTCATGCATTGCAAATTTGCATAAAATTCAAAACAGGTGATGCACAAAATAACTTAAAAGAAAAAAACAATTTAAAACAACGAATAAAGTGTGCATGAAATAATAGGGGAAAGTAAACGTTAGGACCTTGTTACATTCACCCACACAAGGGATGTGTAATCACCCCTCCCCTGAGTGAAGTCTAGTAAAAAAAAAAAATTATTTGAATTTTTTAAAGTTAATCGTGAGTTAAAAAAAATAGTGGCGTTAATAGAATCGGGCGATAACGCGTTAATACCGCGTTAACTTTGACAGCCTTGGCTGGTGTTCGACCCTGGGGGAGGTCTGGGGGGGGGGGGGGGGTTTGGTTGGACCTTTCCCGGACCTTCCCTGGAGTTGGGTATTGGTCTCTTGCGTGTGCTTTGGTGGATTTTGGTTGGTCTTCGTCATTGGGCTCCCTCAGTTCGCTGGCTGGTTTTGGGGTTCCTTGCGTGGGGGGCTCGCTGCGGCTTCTGCTGTGTTCCGGGGGTGTCCTGGGGGTCCCGGTGTCGTCTCGGACCGTCCCGATCCTGCGTGTCTTCTTATTTGGCCGCTGTTGTGTCTGTCTGCTTGAGTGTTTGGAGGAGTCGTGTCTCCTTTGTCGTGGCTGCGGGTCCTCCTGGCGCGAGTGGCCTGTCATTCCTCTGTGGAGTTTGGGGGTGAAGATGTGGGATTCGCTGGTTTTCCACGTGGTGGCGGGGGGCACCGGGACCGGGGGAGATGGGGCGGCCTGCAAGGGTGGCATTCCTGTGGCCGTGCATGGCGATGTGAGTGGCGCGCGGGCTGTTTTGTGTTTTTCCTCATGGCGTACTTTATCGGGGGGTGCGTCTTGGATGGGGACGTGGTAGGGATTGATGTGTGGGGTGTCTTGGGGGGACTGACTGTTCCGGGGGGGGGGGTTCACATGCCTTCGAGCGACATTGTACTTATACTATACTTATTTTATGCCATTATTACGTTTACATTGCACTACTTTTATTGTCTTTTATACCTATTCTTATGTCTGCAATTTATGCATTGTTTTTTTATTCTGTCAATCTGTGTGCTGATTTTATGCCTATGTTAATTTTATAATATATAGATAGTTATTCACATTTATTATTGTTATATTGTAGAAATGTGTGCATTGAAAGTCTCGACGACATTGAAAATGAGGGTGACCTTTATTGTCTTTTCGAGTATAAATAAAGGTTGATGACGATGATGTTCTATAGTAGGGATGTTTGATATTGGCTTTTTTACCGATATCCGATATACCGATATTGTCCAACTCTTAATTTCCGATACCGATATCAACCGATACTGATATATGCAGGGTTCCCCCCCCTCAAAAAACTGAATAATTTCAGGTAATTAACATTACATATCTCTTGTCGTGGAATTAACACAACATTATGCATACTTTTGACAATAAATAAAATCAGAATTTGTTCTTACTTGCTTGCCTGGGTAAATAAAGCTTAAATAAATGTAAAAAAAACTAAAATAAAATAAAGTTTTTTGAAAACCGATACCGATAAGTAAGGGATAATGTATGGCTGCGAGGTCATTGTCGCAAAATAATTGACCGACACGGAGTTTAAAATACCGAGCCGCTTCGGCGAGGTGTTTTAAACGTAGTGAAGGTCAATTATTTTGCGACAATGACCGAGCAGCCATACATTATCCCGCTTATTACATGGCTAACTTACTAACAATATACCTAATTCATTTTACAAAATCGACAAGACGAGATCAAATGCACTGATTGAATGCAGGCAGCTGTGCATAATTATGCTGAGCAGCTTTCATGACTGCAATCGAAATGCTTGATTGCTCCCCACTTATTACATGGCTAACTTACTAACAAAAAAAATTAACAGCGTGGTCTCATTTCTGGTAATTTATTTGGACATAAAAAAAATTAACAGCGTGGTCTCATTTCTGGTAATTTATTTGGACATTTCCATTTATGGTGAAATTGGATCGAAATGCTTGATTGCTCCCCACTTATTACATGGCTAACTTACTAACAAAAAAAATTAACAGCGTGGTCTCATTTCTGGTAATTTATTTGGACATTTCCATTTATGGTGAAATTGGACCAGTTGAGGGGGGCGTTCGTCGGGACAATCATGTTCAGGCCCGTCTCTGTGCGCTCTGGTGGGGCTGGTTCAGGTCTTTCCGCACCTACAACACAAATAATATAACATAAGTTTTCTATGCAACATATAGGAAAGGTAGGCATATCCTTGTACTGGGTTACTATAGCCTACTTACCAGCGTTTCTGTTCCCGGGGGAGGACACCACGGCTGGAGGACTGGCGCGTCCACTTTTATTTTGCGTACCTAAAACACATAATAGACATCAGTTTGCTGGCAATTTTGTGATGGCTGTTAAATAAATAGTAAGTAGGATGTTATAGGCATAGCACTCACCAGACAGGATATTGCTCCATTTCTCCCTGTCTGTGGTGGAGGGGGTCCAGTAGGACTTTAGACTTCCCTCGCACCTATGCCCGGTCACTGTCATGATCTCCCTGGTGTCGAGACCTGCCTCGGACAGGCGCTGCACAGCCGTGCTCCGCAGGCAGTGGTTTGTATAACGCTGCGAGAGTCCGGCTGCGAGGCTGATGGTGGGCATCATTTGGCCTATATGATTATGCCCCATAGGCTCCTTGGAGTACCACACTGACTCGGTGTTTAATTTATGCTGTGGTCTCCTCAGCGGATGGTGGAAAAGGGCAGTAGCACAAGAGGGTAACAGGGAGAGATATTTTTTTAGACTGGCCACGGGACAGGTGGGGTCGCCGGGCGTTGAAAACATTGTTCCTCTGTACATCTCCTTGCAGGGATCCCTGGCGTCTTTGTGGTTTTTTGACTCAATATTGTGAGTCAGGACAAAATATTCTTTTCCGTTCTCGTCTACTTTCAGCTGGAAGGAATCTCTTTTCATCTCCCTCGTTCCCTCTCGTCCCCTCCTGGCCAGCTGTAATTGAATGTCAAACCACACTTTGCGCACAAGTCCAGTCGCCGAAGTTGGTGCCAACACACTGGACGTGCGCAGGATGGCCATGTCCGCTGTGGTGATGCCAGGATGGTGTCGGCTGGTGTCTTGGCCATTTTTACGCAGCTTTTTAATTACGGACTTAAAGACCCCGTTACATGGCTCAAAAGAAGTACTCTTCATTGCATCCATTTTCGAAAAATGTCTGCAGATTCCTGCGCGCAGGGCCATGTAGCTTGCCACAGAGTAAGCCGTTCCTCTCGTTGTTTGAACGGATGCGTAAAATACGCGGAGTGCCTGGTTCAATTCTTCCGCGCTGACCTCTCCGTTCACATCTAGTGGTCTCTTAGTCTCCTTCAGCCAGTCCTGAAACACCCCCATTGCCCATACTGTACTTTTCTTGGTGTTTTTTTCATGTCGGTCCTCTTCAATTTGATCCACCTCATTTTCACCGACATCTCGATGTCTCTTAGTGCCTGTCTCCGTGGCTGCTTTCGCAACCTTAACGTGACCGGTTGTAATTTTTTTCGTTGTCTTACTTTTTTTTGCCGGGGGGGACCATTCGTAATTTAAATCGAAATTAACGTCAAAGTCCTCAACACTGGCCATTGTGGATGTAACTTAAGCAGTAGTTTTGAAAAGTAGGCTATCGTCAGACTCACACACACTCCGCTGTCAGTGCGCGGCAGGTGTGTCTGATTGGCTGCACTGATGTGGGCTTGATTGCCAACAGCTGCGCTCTGCGGTCATTATTGAAAAATCTGCGGTCATTATCGAAAAATAATGACCGCAGTCGGGGGGCTGTTGACCAATCACAAGCAAGCATTTCGGCGAATGTGAAAACGCCATGTAATAATTTCCGATAATATTACATTTTAATGCCAATATCGGCCGATAATATCGGTAGGCCGATAATATCGGACATCCCTATTCTATAGTTATATCTAGTTATATACAGTATTGTTCTATAGTTATATATAGTTATATACAGTATAGTTAGTTATATCTAGTTATATACAGTATTGTTCTATAGTTATTAAGGCTGTCAAAGTTAACGCGGTATTAACGCGGTATCACCCGATTCTATTAACGCCACTATTTTTTTTTTTTTACTTTTGTTTTTGTTTTAACTAGACTTCACTCAGGTGTATTATTGATGCTCTCATTGATACTATGTTTGTTTCTGAAGTGTGTGTGTGTGTGTGTGTGTGTGTGTGATATATATAGAGAGAGAGGGGGGTGAGAGAGATGAGGAAGGGGCAAGAGAGAAAGAGAGCTGGGAGAGTGTGTGTGTGAGAGAGAGAGGGGGGGGGGGTGTGATTACTCAGCCCTTGTGTGGGTGAATGTAACAAGTTCCTAACGTTTTCTTTCCCCTATTATTTCATGCACACTTTATTCATTGTTTTAAATTATTATTTTCTTTTAAGTTATTTTGTGCATCACTCTGTTTTGAATTAGATGCAAATTTGCATTGCATGAGGGTCATCCTTTTGTGTTAAATGGCTACATAAAGCAAGCATTTGTTGACTCTCATGTTGATAAGAGTATTAAAACTTGGAACTTGAAAAATATCCGTTTAAGGTAGATTTTTTTTTTTATAAAAATGCGATTAATTTGCGATTAATCGCGAGTTAACTATGGACAATCATGTGATTAATCACGATTAAATATTTGTATCGATTGACAGCACTAATAGTTATATATAGTTATATACAGTATAGTTATATAGTTATATACAGTTAAGTTATATAGTTATATACAGTATTGTTCTATAGTTATATACAATATTGTTCTATAGTTATATACAGTATAGTCAGGGGTGTAAAAAGTACCCATAAATTATACTTAAGTGAAAGTATGGGTACCGTCTCAAAATCTGACTCAAGTAAAAGTCAAAGTATCTGGCTAAAAACACACTTGAGTAAAAGTAAAAAAGTCCTACTTTGCCCACAATGGAATGTGTTCTGTGATAGACCATGCTGAAATGAAAGAACAGAGGACACTTTTTTTGCATTAAAATTATTATTATAAACAATTATTTAATGCACTTCTCCATTGAAGGTAAACTAACATGGACGGCATTCACATCACAGCATGAATAATATGACAATATTAAAAACAGAATGGTGTATCCTGAATAATATGACAATATTAACCACAGCATACTGGATTATCCTAAATAATATCACAATATTAAAGACAGAATACTGGAGTACCCTGAATAATATCACAATATTAAATACAGAATACTGGAGTACCCTGAATAATATCACAATATTAAAGACAGAAACTGGAGTACCCTGAATAATATCACAATATTAAAGACAGAATACTGGAGTACCCTGAATAATATCACAATATTAAAGACAGAATACTGGAGTACCCTGAATAATATCACAATATTAACCACAGCATAATGCGGATCGGACTGTCTATTCTTCTGATAGCAGGTGTTTAATCAAAGATCCCCGCTTTCAAAGTTTCTAGTGTTGCACAAGGACCAATCAGCTTCATTTTCCATTGATGGGTATTTGATTGGCTGTTTACCTGCGGTCGCAGGATTAATAACGTTAACGTTAGTTCGGCCAGATAAACAATTAAAATATACTAATTAAAATGGTTGGACCTGTGAGATTTGTACTTTGTACTTTGTAGGTCTGCATTTTAAATGTAAGGTGTAAAAAGGATGATTTTTTTCCCTGAAATGTAATGGAGTAAAAGTACAAAGTATACAAACCTAATAATACTTGAGTAAAGTACAAATCCCCCAAAACAGTACTTAAGTACTTTACACCCCTGAGTATAGTTATATATAGTTATATACAGTATAGTTATATATTAGTCATGTCTGTGAGAGAGATACAGAGAGAGAGATACAGAGAGAGATATACAGGGAGAGATGCAAAGAGAGATACAGAGAGAGATACCAAGTTACAGTATATATACAGATAGAGAGATACAGAGAGTCAAGTCAAATGTATTTACAAAGCACATTTCATACACAGAGGCAATCCAAAGTGCTGTACACAAAACAATAATAAAGAAGGCACAGTATATACAATTATTCTCTCTATCTCTGTCTGTGTGTCTCTCTCTGTCTGTCTTTCTCTCTGTCTCTCTGTCTGTCTCTCTCTCTGTCTGTCTGTGTGTCTCTAAACAGCAATATATTACAATGTAGAATTATCATGTCAAAACAAAACAGCGAGAGACACAAAGACAGAGAGACACACATACAGAGAGAGACACACAGACAGAGAGAGACACACAGACAGAGAGAGACACAGACAGAGAGACACACAGACAGAGAGATACACAGGGTAAAATGAGACACTAAATGTGTTTGTGAGGTTGTTAAATAAATAAAACATGAATAAAACATTCAGCAGTTTGGCCCATTTCTCCTCCTGAGAGGCTATAGCTAGTATTCTATAGTGTGTATATTACTGTATATAGCTAGTATTATATAGTGTGTATATTACTGTATATAGCTAGTATTATATAGTGTGTATATTACTGTATGCTAGTATTATATAGTGTGTATATTACTGTATATAGCTAGTATTATATAGTGTGTATATCACTGTATATAGCTAGTATTCTATAGTGTGTATATTACTGTATATAGCTAGTATTATATAGTGTGTATATTACTGTATATAGCTAGTATTATATAGTGTGTATATTACTGTATATAGCTAGTATACTATAGTGTGTATATTACTGTGTATAACTAGTATAGTATAGTGTGTATGTGTGTATATAGCTAGTATTCTATAGTGTGTATATTACTGTATATAGCTAGTATTATATAGTGTGTATATTACTGTATATAACTAGTATTCTATAGTGTGTATATTACTGTATATAGCTAGTATTCTATAGTGTGTATATTACTGTATATAGCTAGTATTCTATAGTGTGTATATTACTGTATATAGCTAGTACAGTATAGTGTGTATATTACTGTATATAGCTAGTACAGTATAGTGTGTATATTACTGTATATAGCTAGTACAGTATAGTGTGTATATTACTGTATATTGTATATGTATATTGACCACTTTTTTTTGAACACTTTTGTTTACACTTGTTACATACTTTTGACTTCTATTTTATACTTATCTATTTAATTTTTTATCTAGCACACTCAGAATAGCTAGTATTCTATAGTGTGTATATCACTGTATATAGCTAGTATTCTATAGTGTGTATATTACTGTATATAGCTAGTATTCTATAGTGTGTATATTACTGTGTATAGCTAGTATAGTATAGTGTGTATGTGTGTATATTACTGTATATATAGCTAGTATAGTATAGTGTGTATATTACTGCATATAGCTAGTATAGTATAGTGTGTATATTACTGTATATAACTAATACAGTGTAGTGTGTATGTGTGTATATTACTGTATATAGCTAGTATTCTATAGTGTGTATATTACTGTATATAGCTAGTATTCTATAGTGTGTATATTACTGTGTATAGCTAGTATAGTATAGTGTGTATGTGTGTATATTACTGTATATATAGCTAGTATAGTATAGTGTGTATATTACTGCATATAGCTAGTACAGTATAGTATAGTGTGTATATTACTGTATATAACTAATACAGTGTAGTGTGTATGTGTGTATATTACTGTATATAGCTAGTACAGCATAGTGTGTGTGCATATTATTGTATATAGCTAGGACAGCATAGTGTGTATATTACTGTATATAACTAGTACAGTGTAGTATGTATCTGTGTATATTCCTGTATATAGCTAGTACAGCATAGTGTATGTGTGTATATATTAGAGTATATAGCATGGGCCCATTACTTACTTAGGCCCATCGCTCCCAATGGAGCATAGGCCATCTACGACTTTTCTCCATCCAACACGGCTTTGGGCTGTCCTTTCTGCCTCCCCCCAGCTAGTTCCTTGTCTCCTGAGCTCCGCCTCAGTGTCCCGCCGCCAGGTGTTCTTAGGCCGCCCTCTCTTCCGCTTCCCCTGGGGATTCCAAGTCAGGGCCTGTCGTGTCTCAGTTGCCCTGCTTGTAGCCACCTTGTCTTCCCTGGTTCAATTCTGGTGGTTTTCCTGGGGGTTAAGAGGGGAGTCGGCCTTAGTTACAGCTTCCTTTCGGCTTTCACTGCACGGCGTCATGCGCCTCCTGTGTGGGAGCCCTTCTTTTCCCAGGTCGAGTTGGTTTTGAATTATCGTAGATGCTTTAGTAACGTGTTTTTTTTCCCAGGTAGGGTCATTGGCCCTACGCAAACCCGTTTAACCTCTGGGGGAGGGTTTTGGAGTTGGCTTGTTAGTCCTCTTCCCACGCCTATTGTCTTCCAGGTGATGGATTGCAGCCTCACACCATGTGAGGCCAGACAGGCTGAGGGTTGTGTACAAGCTGTCTCGGCACGTCAAGCCCAACCAACTCCTGCTGCTGTGTATTGAAAGCTGCACTAGCCCTTATGCCCCCCTAACGATTTTGCAGAGTTGTCACCTTAGTGCATGAAAAGATTGCATCACGTTCAAGGTCATAAAAAGCGTAATTGTAATATTTCGTTCCAATTCTTTTTTTATGAATACCACTATGAACCTAACTCAACATATCTATCAAAGATTCCAAATATTTCCGTTTGTAGGGTTAGGGTTAGGGTTAGGGTTGGGGTTAGGGTTAGGGTTAGGGTTAGGGTTAGGGTTAGGGTTGGGGTTAGGGTTAGGGTTGGGGTTAGGTTAGGGGACTGTTGAGCAAGTGTTGGGGTGGGCACGGGCACAGGGATGAGATTTTACCTTCTCCTAATCTTTCTGTCTGGGTAACCCTAACCCTAACCCTAACCCTAATGGGAAGGAAAAAAATACCAAGGTTTTTGCCAGGCTAAAGTGTATAACTTTTTTTTAGAGGTATTCTAATGATGATCCTTTTATATATTGAATATGTATATGTCATGTATATGTCATGACCCAATTTCATGACATAATAATCAACACAGCCATCGTTGTACACAGAAACACATATACATATAGGCAAAAAACACAAAATTGTCGCTAAGGGGGCAGAAGGGCTAGGCGAGCTAACCCTACCAGCAACGCAAGACAGCCAGCAACGCAAGACAGTAAATGGGGCCATTATTGCTCCAATATTATTTGGAAATGTATGTGGAGAGCTGTGTAACTGTATCTCAATCTGCACATAGATCTGTAAAGCTGTACATGAAGCTGTACATAGATCTGTAAAGCTGTACATTTGTTTATTGTTATTTGCACTTACAAACATACATTCTGGAATAAATGTAGATTTATAAACCTATATAGAATAACTACACAACCCCCCCCCCCCCACATTATGCGCAAACACACATGCGCATATCCCTCTCTCATACACACAGATATATACAATACAGCATTATACAATGAAAAAATTGAAGAAAAGAAAAGACTACTCACAAATACACAAGGATACTAAAGACTACAGGATCTGTAGTTCTTTTTTAAGCTTTCTTTTGAATGTATTTAAAGTGGAACATGTTTATGTTCGATTTGTCATCACTGCACCGTGATAGACAAATGAGAATTTGACAACAGAGGTCCTACAGAACATAGATCTGTCAAGCTGTACATAGATCTGTCAAGCTGTACATAGATCTGTAAAGATGTACATATATCTGTAAAGATGTACATAGATCTGTAATGCTGTACATAGATCTGTAAAGATGTACATAGATCTGTAAAGATGTACATAGATCTGTAATGCTGTACATAGATCTGTAAAGATGTACATGGATCTGTCAAGCTGTACATAGATCTGTAAAGATGTACATAGATCTGTAATGCTGTACATAGATCTGTAAAGATGTACATAGATCTGTAAATATGTACATAGATCTGTAATGCTGTACATAGATCTGTAAAGATGTACATAGATCTGTAAAGACATACATAGATCTGTAATGCTGTACATAGATCTGTAAAGATGTACATAGATCTGTAATGCTGTACATAGATCTGTAAAGATGTACATAGATCTGTAATGCTGTACATAGATCTGTAAAGATGTACATAGATCTGTAATGCTGTACATAGATCTGTAAAGATGTACATAGATCTCTCAAGCTGTACATAGATCTGTAATGCTGTACATAGATCTGTAAAGATGTACATAGATCTGTCAAGCTGTACATAGATCTGTAAAGACATACATAGATCTGTAATGCTGTACATAGATCTGTAAAGATGTACATAGATCTGTCAAGCTGTACATAGATCTGTAAAGGCATACATAGATCTGTAATGCTGTACATAGATCTGTAAAGATGTACATAGATCTGTAATGCTGTACATAGATCTGTAATGCTGTACATAGATATGTAAAGATGTACATAGATCTGTAATGCTGTACATAGATCTGTAATGCTGTACACAGATCTGTAATGCTGTACATAGATCTGTACAGATGTACATAGATCTGTAAAGACATACATAGATATGTAAAGATGTACATAGATATGTAAAGATGTACATAGATCTGTAATGCTGTACATAGATCTGTAATGCTGTACATATACCTGTAAAGCTGTACATAGATCTGTAAAGCTGTACATAGATCTGTAATGCTGTACATCGATCTGTAATGCTGTACATAGCTCTGTAAACTCTCTGTGTGTCACTCTCTGTGCGTCACTCTCTGTGCGTCACTCTCTGAATCTGTGTATTTCTTTCTTCTTTCTTTCAGGAGAGCCACATCAGTTTGATGCTGCCTTCACAGGACCACTCCGCAAGAGGTATCTTCTGTTTCTTTAGTCCTATGTATTCAGGACCACCCTGAGACCACCCTGCTTCATACTCACACAGCCCATTACAACCAGTCTGACACTGTTGACCACTAGTTTCAAGTTTCAAGTTTCAAGTTTCAAGCTTTAATAGTTGTCATACAGAAGTACAGAATACTTTCATACAAAATGCTTCTTACTGTTACGCTCCAGAGACTGTGCTAGACAAGATAAGTATCAAATAACATAGTATAGCATGTAAATTAGAAGTAGAAAATTGTAACACTTCCTCCGGTCCTGGTCCTGTGGGACCAGGACTCAGACATCCATATTCACAAGTACCTCCCATTAACAATAACACTCAATCATCATTGCCACCCGGTGGGCTGATGCCGATCTGGCATCAGCTCACACACCAACTCATTGTAATTTATTGTCAGTTGTGTTTGTTGTGTTTATTGTCTGTTGTCTCCACTTTGTTAGTCTTGTGTTCCCCTGTCTGTGGTTTGTAATTATGTTTAGTCTGATTGGTTATTTGTTATTGTTTTCCAGTGTACTCTGTGTTCTATTGTTTCTGTCTACCACACCTGTGTCTTGTTTGTAAATTACCCTCTGTGTCTTGTCAATTAGTCTGTGTATATAGTCCTGTCTGTCCTGCCCTGCTGGGCGCGATCATTGTTAAATGTTACCTGTGTGTGTTAGTCGTGTATGTACCTTGTCGTTAAGTAAACTGTTCATCGTCACATTCTGTCTCCGGTCTCATCAATCTCCACTCTGTCATCTGGGTTCATCATGCCAAAGAAGCGTACCAAGCGTAACAGAAAATGAGGTCACAGTGTTCAGTATAGACATATGTACAATGTTCGATGCAGAATAGACGTAACTGAGTTACCATATAATATACAATACTATGCAGTGTACTAATATACAATACTATATAGTGCAAAGCAGAAATGGGATGAGGTACAATTTTAGGTACAATTTACAGTAAGGTGTACGAGTTGTAGTGCAAATCCTTTATCAATAAATATAAAGTGTGGGGAGTGGGTGCTACAGTGTGTTTGTTTAAAGTGAGTGTGTGCGTGTGGATGTGTGTGCTATGTGCGTTTGATGGTTGTTGTGTAGTGTTCATTGTTCGTTGAGCAGCCTGATGGCCTGGGGATAGAAGCTTCTTCTGAGTCTTTCTGTGCTCGCCTTGAGACTCCTGTATCGCTTGCCTGACCGCAGCAGTTCAAAGAGGCAGTTGTTCGGGTGACTGGAGTCCTTAATGATTCTCTTAGCCTTGCCCCTGCACCGCTTGTTGTAAATGTTCTGGAGGGTGGGGAGCCCCCCTCCAATTGTGCGTTCGGCTGAACGTGTCACTCTTTGTAGTCTGCTTCGGTCTTGTGCAGTGCTATTCCCAAACCAGGAGGTGATGTTGCCAGTCAGGATGCTCTCTATTGTACATGAGTAGAAGTTCTTAAGGATCTTCTGACTGACTTGGAACTTCCTGAGGAAGTAGAGGCGTTGTCGTGCCTTCTTCACAACACTGTCAATGTGTGTGGTCCATGTCAAGTCCTTGGATATGTAGGCTCTGAGGTACTTAAAGCTGTTCACTCTCTCAACCGGTGCCCCGTCGATGCTGAGGGGGCTGTAGTCCTTGACCCCCGACCTCCTGAAGTCCACAATCATGTTGACCCAGTACAACCAGTCTGACACTGTTGACCACTAGGAGCTGCCCAGTACAACCAGTCTGACACTGTGGACCACTAGGAGCTGCCCAGTACAACCACAGTCTGACACTGTTGACCACTAGGAGCTGCCCAGTACAACCACAGTCTGACACTGTTGACCAGTAGGAGCTGCCCAGTACAACCACAGTCTGACACTGTTGCCCACTAGCAGCCTCCCAGTACAACCAGTCTGACACTGTGGACCACTAGGAGCTGCCCAGTACAACCAGTCTGACACTGTTGACCACTAGGAGCTGCCCAGTACAACCACAGTCTGACACTGTTGACCACTAGGAGCTGCCCAGTACAACCAGTCTGACACTGTGGACCACTAGGAGCTGCCCAGTACAACCAGTCTGACACTGTTGACCACTAGGAGCCTCCCAGTACAACCACAGTCTGACACTGTTGACCACTAGGAGCGACCCAGTACAACCACAGTCTGACACTGTGGACCACTAGGAGCTGCCCAGTACAACCACAGTCTGACACTGTTGACCAATAGAAGCTGCCCAGTACAACCACAGTCTGACACTGTTGACCACTAGGAGCTGCCCAGTACAACCACATTCTGACACTGTTGACCACTAGGAGCTGTCCAGTACAACCAGTCTGACACTGTGGACCACTAGGAGCGACCCAGTACAACCACAGTCTGACACTGTTGACCACTAGGAGCTGCACAGTACAACCAGTCTGACACTGTTGACCACTAGGAGCTGCCCATTACAACCACAGTCTGACACTGTTGACCACTAGGAGCTACCCAGTACAACCACAGTCTGACACTGTTGACCACTAGGATCTGCCCAGTACAACCAGTCTGACACTGTTGACCACTAGGATCTACCCATTACAACCACAGTCTGACACTGTTGACCACTAGGAGCTGCCCAGTACAACCAGTCTGACACTGTGGACCACTAGGAGCTGCCCAGTACAACCACAGTCTGACACTGTTGACCACTAGGAGCTGCCCAGTACAACCACAGTCTGACACTGTTGACCAGTAGGAGCTGCCCAGTACAACCACAGTCTGACACTGTTGCCCACAAGCAGCCTCCGAGTACAACCAGTCTGACACTGTGGACCACTAGGAGCTGCCCAGTACAACCAGTCTGACACTGTTGACCACTAGGAGCTGCCCAGTACAACCACAGTCTGACACTGTTGACCACTAGGAGCTGCCCAGTACAACCAGTCTGACACTGTGGACCACTAGGAGCTGCCCAGTACAACCAGTCTGACACTGTTGACCACTAGGAGCCTCCCAGTACAACCACAGTCTGACACTGTTGACCACTAGGAGCGACCCAGTACAACCACAGTCTGACACTGTGGACCACTAGGAGCTGCCCAGTACAACCACAGTCTGACACTGTTGACCAATAGAAGCTGCCCAGTACAACCACAGTCTGACACTGTTGACCACTAGGAGCTGCCCAGTACAACCACAGTCTGAAACTGTTGACCACTAGGAGCTGTCCAGTACAACCAGTCTGACACTGTGGACCACTAGGAGCGACCCAGTACAACCACAGTCTGACACTGTTGACCACTTGGAGCTGCCCAGTACAACCAGTCTGACACTGTTGACCACTAGGAGCTGCCCATTACAACCACAGTCTGACACTGTTGACCACTAGGAGCTACCCAGTACAACCACAGTCTGACACTGTTGACCACTAGGATCTGCCCAGTACAACCAGTCTGACACTGTTGACCACTAGGATCTACCCATTACAACCACAGTCTGACACTGTTGACCATTAGGATCTGCTCTGTCTGTGTGCCTACAATTATGTTTCTTTAATCTGAAGTAAGTCTTTGGAATGCTGTGCGTCTGGAGAGAAAAAGTCACACAATTCAGTGTTTTTACTCAATATCTCAGCGACACCTGTGAGTTACGAAACACCAGCGGTTCTCCATAACCGGACGGGTCTCTCCTACATAACTGGTGTTCTACTACCCGGCTGCGGAAAAAACAAACCCGAAATGAGGAATGTTACTGCTCGGTTCGTCCGGTTGAGCAGTTTCGCCGTATCTGATTGTTACAGTTTTTCACAATTGCTAAAACACATTTCACGAAACTGCCCTCCCTTTTCCCAAAACTCTAAACACAAAACACTTTTCTCAAGCTACATACAGTGTAAGGGTTCATCATTTCCTGGCCAGGCTTTGCCTGCTGCTCCCTCCTCCCCACCTCTCCATGGACTTCCTCCATGCATGAACTTTGTGAACAGTCGTGTCCCGCTCATAGACAATGCTCTACTGCCATCCTGTGGCCTACTTCAGTTGGTGCTGCCCTGCATGGATCTCTGTTTTTCTGTATTTATTGATCTCCTGTCTGTCATCACTAATCTACTGTCTGTATCTGCTGTCTGTGCTGTGCCCCATTGTCTAGTCTAGTGTTGTCTCAGCTGTGTCTAGATAGATAGATAGATAGATAGATAGATACTTTATTAATCCCCTTGGGGAAATTCAGGGTATCTCGCAGCTCACATAGCATACAGACATTTGACCATTCCCAAACAGTAGTTACACATTATGTCTGTATCATGAATTAAAATAAGTACATGATAAAATTCAATCAAATCATACCCATCAATATTAAAATTAAAATTAAAATAGGAGCGTGATTAGATAAAAGCAGGTGTATAAAAACAGGTGTAAAAACAGATGTAAAAACAGGTGTAAAAACAGGTGTAAAAACAGGTGTAACTATAATACGCTGTTGTACAGTCTGATGGCTGTGGGGACAAAGGACCTCCTGTGCCGCTCAGTCCGTGAGTGAAGGGAGATGAGCCGTCCGCTGCGACTGCTGCTCTGCCCCACCAGGGTGTGGTGGAGAGGGTGGTTGATATTGCCCATGATGGCCAGCAGCTTGCTCTGAGTGCGGCTCTCCACCACGGTCCCCAGTGGGTCCAGTCTCCTCCCTACCACTGAGCCAGCCTTCTTGACCAGCTTATCCAGCCGTCTGGTATCCCTGGCCGTGGTATTACCACCCCAACAGACAGCGGCGTAGAGGAGCACACTTGACACCACTGCCTGATAAAACATGTACAACATTTCCCCACACACATTAAAAGACCTGAGCCTCCTAAGGAAGAACAGCCTGCTCTGTCCTTTCTTGTAAAGTGCTTCCGCATTAGCAGCCCAGGCCAGCTTATCATCTAGGTGCACTCCTAAATATTTGTATGATTGCACCGTCTCAATGTTGTTTCCCCGTATGCTGACTGGTTGCAGAGGTGGTTTCGACCTGCGGAAGTCCAGTACCATCTCCTTGGTCTTTTTTGCGTTCAGAAGAAGGCCGTTCCGTTCGCTCCAGTCGCTGAAGGCTCCCACCTGGTCCCTGTACTCTCCCTCCTGTCCCTTCCTCACACACGCCACAATCGCTGTGTCGTCCGAATATTTTTGGACGTGGCAAGACTCAGAGTTGTAATTGAAGTCTGCCGTGTAGAGGGTGAACAAGAACGGAGCGAGAACAGTCCCCTGTGGGGCCCCAGTGCTGCTGACCACTGTCTCCGAGACACAGTTGCCCATTCTGACAAACTGTGGTCGATCTGTCAGGTAATCTGTGATCCAGGAAGTGAAGGAGGGATCCACCCCCATCTGTATCTATTGTTATTTAGTCTCATCATGTTTTAGTCCTTAGTGTCTGTCTCCCCAGCTGTCGCTGATTATTAATCAACCTCTGTATTTATGCCTGTGAGCCCCTTGTCTTCCCTGTGGCGTCATTGCGTTTCCTGCATTGCTCTGTGTGTTTGGTTCTCCCCGTGGTCTGTTCCTGCTGTTTGCGGAATAGAGACTTGTTTGTCGTGAAGCTCCCTGTGTATCCTGTATTCGCCTGTTTACTCGCCGGGTAACGTTTTGCACCGTGCGCCTTTTCCAGCCTTGCTGTGTTTTGTTTTCGTTTGTTTTCTAGCTTTCTCAGTTTAGTGTCGCTACTGTTTGTTTTGCTTTCTTTATTTAAAGTGTCTCTACTGCGAGTATATGCAGCACCGTCGTGTGACGTGTTTATTGTTTTGCACGTCTTTGGAGACTCTCTCCTTTTTTTCATTACCAAGTTACTCGAATTAAAGGAGCAGTGCTCAAATTCGACTCGAACTCATTTACCAACTGCTAAACCAATTCTGCTAAAGTGTAGGATTTAGCATTTTGTGTGTGAGTTTTGAGATTTGTGTTTAGGGTTTTGAAGAAGTCAGGTAGTCTATCAGGAAATGCGTTTAAGAAATTGTGAGGCGGCACTGTCTAGGTCGGATTGTGCCGGCAGAGAAGATTCTTCAGAAAAGCCGAAAATGTTGCACGGTTCAGAAATAGGTAGAAATAGAGATATTGGCATTTTGAGTGCTTTGAAATGTTGAAAATCTGTTTCCTTATTTGCTAAACTTAATAGGACTAAATGTGTTAATTTTTGTTAGATTGTCCGACAGTATTTCTTCCGACGCAGTAGAAAGAATGTAAGGTTATTCTATAACCCTAGTTATATGAGTATAGCGAGCGCTCTGCTCTTCCAATCTAATATTGAAAATAACTTTCACATGTACACACCCCTATTCACCTCCGCCTGGCCACACCCACATCCGTTCCTCTACATAAGCAGGGTCGTGGCCACACCATCAGCTCCTTCTCAAGTCTTTCACCACCGAAGGCGAAGACCACTGGGCCCTCAGTGAGTCCGAGCAGAGCGCTCGCTATACTCATAGAACTAGGGTTATAGAATAACCTTACGTTATATATCGTATAGCTTACGCTCTGCTCTTAGTGGAACACAGGAGCTGAGCAGAGCAGAAGCTCGACAAATGTACCCGCTGAGGCCCCCCACAACCATCAGAACCGGGGAGGATCCGAGCCCCCTGGGCCCCCCTAGAGGAGGACGGGAGGGAATCGGATCCGACTGTGTGAAGAGGGTTTACGAGGGTTTACAAAACGCACAGGGTGAGCAGACCGTGGGACTTACCTTCACTCAGAAGGACCCGCAACCACCCAGGCGCGCATCCCACATGCCACCAGGGAACGGACGGGAAGCAAAAACACCTCCGTCACAGCCCCCACTATCACGGGGTTGAAGGTCAAGAATCTAACCCCGTGGCAAGGCCGTAGCAGCGGAGCGCAGAGGAGGTCCCAGCCCTAGGACAACCTGAGGGCCAGGACCCCCAAGAGACTACCCCCCCACAATACTGTTGGGCCAGACGGTGCGCCGGGGAGACAACCCCCAAGGGGGTTGATCCCTCAATCCAAGCAACGGGCCAGAACCCGACCTGTGCCTGGAGCACTGCGGACTAGACAGGCGCCTAAGGGGTCTACTGTGAGAACCGGACCCCGGCGGAAGGGGTGTTCGGTATGCTGTGCACCATGTCATGACCTCCACAAACCCGACCCCCCATCCAGTGGGGTCGAGGTTCAAAGGAGAGGCTGACACAATTGGCAGACGTCATGAAAGATGCGGGGGCATACTCTTGGGCAGACGGGGTCAAGCCCGGCCTCAACCCGAGAGTCGATTCTGCTACCAACACACCGGAGAACCAACCACCTCCCTATGTTTAGTTTAACAGGAGGCGGTTGTTCCCTTAACCCACCAAGAAAACATAGAAACATAACTGCGCGTATACACAGGCTATACAAGCAGGACAAGTGTTTCAGTTTTTAAAGGGTTAACCCAGGCCAATAGGTCGACGAGAATGAGTCCGGACCTGGGCCTGGCGAACCGGGACCTACACAGGGATACCTAGAGGGGCTGACAGCAACCACCCCGACAGCCCCATCCCATCCCCGCCCAGCAGGGGGAGGGAGGGGTGAAACAATGGAGAAGGACCAGGCCCCCTAACACAGCGCAAGGTACAACACAGTATGGACCAAGCACGTCATTGTTATGGGCAGCTCGTAGTGGCATACATATGACACACACATCCACAACATCAATCCCTGCGAAGCCCGGACCGACCCGTCATTTCCCCCCCCGGAAAAGCACAAAGTCCTTCGGGGTACCAGAACAGCAGATCTGCACCCCGGCGGACAATGGGTTAACTGACCTGGTCCGGCGTGACCAGAACCAGTCCTGCGTCCTAGTCATGCCGCCATCCCCAGTCCTAAGAGGGGGGTAGGTACGCGTGTCGATCTAAAACATCACAGAGGGCGCCACCAAGACGGACAGTACGTGAATGTGCTGCTCCTGGTGGCCCACCTCATGGGCGTGAGACCCCTCCGCCAATGTAATGATCTACTCCGTCATCTCCCCCCGGAGATGCACGTGAGTCATCGAGTCTAACCTAGTGCACAGGCGCTCGGTAGAGATAAAAATCTCCTTCCCAGTCGCCCGCATAAAAAACGCTGTTTCTATGAATTGAGCAACCAAGGCGCGCCGGCTCATAATGTGGTTCCACATTGGAAGCACCCAGGGCCAGCGCTACATGCATGTCAAGAACCCGAAACACATCAATGGTGAATTCTAATAAGAAACACCAGACAACGTTCCCTCCATGCTGTCTGGGACGAGCAGCAAGAAGCCGGTCAATAAGACACAGACACGGGTCTCATATGACGCGTCTGAGGGCATCCCGGTCAATTTTACTCTTTACGTAAGAGGGGAAGACAGAAGTTCCCCCAGAGAGACCTCTACGTGAGTAACAATTGAAAAAGATACATGCAATAATAATTGGGCCAAGTGACCAACGGCCCAATACACACTGTAATAGAGAGCAGAGCGGAAAACGAACAGTTTTCGAATGCATCGCATCATCCAACTTTGACAATGACAGCGGTCTGCAGCACAGAGCCTGTAAACTCACGGATGTCTCATGGCCAATAGGAAAACGCGCCCAGTGACGTATTCCATGGCCGGGGAGAAATCCCGTGACCCACCCATCCTAACATGGAGTGGAACCAGGGACCCCCCCCCCCCCTTCCCCTCCCTGTGATGTGCTGACCCCTCAGCCGACAGGGAGACTGACAGGCAGGAGGTCCACCTCCCGGCCAATCAGTAAAGGGGGGGAGGGATTTATTAGTCCACCCCTTATGACCCCTCACCCCTGATACTATGCAACAACAAAGCAGAGCCATGACACCAGTCGTAGCGCGCTACATGAACGCACATTATACCTGTTAGGGTAACAGCTTCACATTCTGCATGCCAGCCACAGACGATAACCTCGTTTGTGCAAAAACTGGCTTTATACACGGCTTCAGGCTCATGTGCGAACTTGCCACCTGAATTTTTACACCTTTACCCTAAAGTAAGAAAAAACATAGACCAAAGAGAGGGGCCAAAAGGCCTTGGTACAAGCGCTACACATGTAACTTCTGTAGGCCAACACCTAACCCAGTTGTGGACTCAATGCCACTTTTACCTAAACGTGAAAACACGATACACACAACCCTCTATCACAATAAAAAAGGGCAAAAAGTTCACTCTCACTACTGCAAGAGGAACGCCGTTTTCTATGATGAGAGAAGACATAAGTCCTCGATCAAGTGCTGGTTACAGGCCTTGCTAAGTCTACATAATAGCGACCAAATAATTTTCAGAGAAAACTGCCTCTCTCTAAGCAAGAGCAGAACCCCAGCAGTAGCTGAGGGATTACACCGTATCTCCAAAAATATAGTGAATCAACACACATTTTGCATTTTGTAAATGTTATGTACCAGGAGCTGATCACTTCTGTGTCACTGTGCATGCAGGTGAGGGCTGCCAATTAGCCAATTCGTGCTGATTGGTTACCTGCTGGGAGCTTTAAAGGCAGACCTAGTAACACACATGCAGTGTCTGTGCTTAGAGAAAGAGCTGTCAGGTTCTTCCAGTCCTTGTCCGTTGGGTTACCTTAGTACATTAGTTTATAGTTACATTAATAGTTCCTTGCTATAGTAGCATTTTGAGTTAGAGCACAGGGTTTTGGTGTCGGTTTTGCACATAGGTTGCGTCCCTTGAGCCAGGGTCGTAACAGTTGGGCGCTCGTCCGGGATCTTTTACCCCTAGAACTTTGTTTGGTGTTTTTTTTTTTGGTGTTACACAGGGTGTCATGGTATTATGGTTTGGGTGGTGTTCGTTACATATGGTGTAACGTGGGGGTTCGAGCCATTTCGTCAAACAGGTGAGTAGGCCGTATTTG
This sequence comes from Notolepis coatsorum, assembly GCF_963971535.1. Classification (NCBI taxonomy): domain Eukaryota; kingdom Metazoa; phylum Chordata; class Actinopteri; order Aulopiformes; family Paralepididae; genus Notolepis; species Notolepis coatsorum. The sequence continues at coordinate 103,245 of NW_028169675.1, read as the reverse complement.
TTTGTAATTTGATGTGACTACTTATGCTGTTAAAATATATAGTTTAGTGGGCACCACATGTAGATAGGGACATTAGTTTCTGGTTGTTGGTTAGCGTCCTGTGCACCACGTACTCCTGGGGCGGTCAATGAAATGATTGGTATATGATCTTTGACTGGTAGCAGGTGTGGTTGAAGAAAGTTAGGTCTACAGGGCATTAGTTTAAGGGTAGGTAGATTAGGGCGGCCAGAAAACACAGGTAGTGTGGTAGGGCTTGATTTAGTGTTTCTTAGGGTAGACATGTGGTGGGCCGGTTTTGACTGCAGTTTAGACGTAGAAGCATATGTAGTCATATCAGGTTAGAAGGCGCACCTGTTTGGAATTGTTTGTTGGAGTTATTTGTTTGTTTGAGTGTTTGGTGAGCATACCTGGTAGCACCTAACACCCTGCGTGTATGACACGTCTATTTAGGGTGGGTGTGTTTTTTTTTATTATTATTTTTTTTGTTTTTTTGTGCAACCTAGAAAGGTGCGCTCCGTAGAGCTCACATTTCCACCGCGTTCCCTTCTGGTTGTTATTATTGGCATTTAGCATTATTCATGGTTCTTCAGTGGTTCTTCGTGGTTCTTCAGTGGTTCGTTGGGGGGGTCTTCGTGGTTCGTTAGTGGTTCTTCGTGTCTGTGAGGTAGGGTGTGTAGCTTGGGGTGGCGGGTTCAGTGACAATGGCTTCCATCAGGGACTTTGTTGATCGCCCGTCTCATGACTTGTTAGACAAGTTTTCCAAAGAACAGCTGCTAGAACTTGCTGTACACTACAGGGTAGAGCTTTCTGCAGGGGAGAAACGTTTGAAGCCGTCTGCCTTGAGTGCGTTAAGGGTGTTACTCGTTAGGGAGCAGGTGCTTGAGGAGAGGGTGGAGGAGCCTCCTTCGTCTGGCGCATCTCCGGTGTAGAGGGTGACTGGAGGATAAGGGAGTTGGAGTTTAAGGAAAGGCAGCTACAGCACGAGCGTGAGGAGAGGAGAGAGGAGCGGAGAGAGGAGCGTGAGTTTAAGGAGAAACAAATGTTGTTGGAGCACGAGCGTGCACAGAAGGAGCTTGAATATAAGCATGCTGCCTTGCAGGCGGGTGCTCTGCATCCAGAGTCACGTTCCGGGTTTGATGTAGGCAGGAATATTAGGATGGTGCCACCATTTTTTGAGAAAGACGTGGAAAGATATTTTCCCCTTTTTGAACGGGTGGCAACCACATTGAAGTGGCCTGATACCGCCTGGACACTGCTGCTGCAATGTGTTTTAGTTGGTAGGGCACAAGAAGCCTACACTGCTCTGTCCCTTGAACAAAGCGCTGATTATGAGCTGGTTAAAGCTTCCATTTTGAGGGCTTATGAGTTGGTCCCCGAGGCCTATCGTCAGCGTTTTAGAGGTTATCGCAGGTCGGAGGGGCAGTCTTATGTTGAATTTGGAAGGGAGAAGGAGAACCTGTTTGACAGGTGGTGCACTTCTCAGAAGGCAGAGTCAAGAGAGCAGCTTAGGCAGTTGATTCTCCTAGAGGAATTTAAAAGATGTGTTCCTGATACCGTTTCCACACATCTAAATGAGCGTAAGGTATCGAAGATAGGCGACGCCGCTGTCTTCGCTGATGAGTTTGTGTTGACACACAAGTCCGTGTTTTTGGAGGACTACCGTGTTGAGTCCGGGGATAGGCGTCCTGTTCAGGGGGGCCGTTTCCCAAAACCTGTGTCTGCTGGTCAGTTAACTTCACCTCCTAGGCGGGGTGGTTCTGCTGGTGCATTCCCAGAAGGGATTATTTGTTTCTACTGTAAAGAACCTGGTCATATCGTTGCTGGGTGCCCGGTGCTTGAGCAGAAAAATGTCAGAACCGTGGCTCTGGTAGAAACCATATGCAGAACGCCTATGCCAACGTTAGATGGGGATGGGGGAAGTATCAAACGTGTGGACAAAGAGCTCGAGGGTTCCTCAAGGTTTATGATGAATGGATTTGTTTCCCTGACTAATGCACTAGAGTCCAAACAGGCTATAACAATTTGGAGAGATACCGGTGCTTTTCAGTCCCTCATTCTGGAGGGGGTTTTGCCGTTTTCAGAAAACTCTTCTTTGCATTCTGGTGTCGTTGTTCGGGGCTTTGGGGGTGGATTTGTGGATGCACCTTTGCATGAGGTCACGCTCAATTCTCCCTTAGTATCAGGCAATGTTGTTGTGGGGGTATGTTCTCACATTCCCATAAAGGGGGTGTCCTTCATTCTAGGGAATGATTTGGCTGGTGACAAAGTGTTGGCTACTCCGGTTGTAACTCCCATTCCTGTGGTTTCTGAGGTCTCTAATGAGCTGGCACAGAAACATCCAGGAGTGTTTCCTGTGTGTGCTGTGGCACGAGAAATGTCAAAGGACAAAAGTGATGTTGTTGATACTTCTACTTGGGACATTACACTTAGTGATACATTCTTTGTTGAATTAAAATGTGTACCTGTTGAGAATTTTGGAAAGAACACTGTGGATGTACCTCTGCATAATGATTCTCTTGATTGTGGCTTTGTGTTAGGCCCGGTGGTGAAACCAGAGTTGACATGCGTGCCGGAGAAGCATGTGACGGGAGATGATATGGCAGCGCAGTGTCTCAAGGTCTTCCCAGCCTGTACGGTGGCTGAGGCCACGAACTAATTGGAGGATGAGTGTGGGAAGGATGCTATGAGAGGTGCTGTTGTTTCATGTGACACCGTTCTAGTTGGCGAGGCTACTAAGCCTGACTTAGGCTGCCAGCCTTCCCACAGTAGCTCTATTGTCCCTAATGTTTCACTTGTGGGCAGGGATGGTCCCAGTATGTCAGTTGATGATTCTGACATTGATCCACATGTCCACACTGATTCTCTGCCATGCACTAGGTGTGATGGTCAACCTAGTTACCTGTGTCCTGTGGAGCAGGAGCCGCCTTCGCGACCTGGTCTGTTGAGTGGCAGCCATTTTGATTTTGATCAGGACAATGTTATTTTGGGTGACGCCATTTTAGATGGTGTTCCAGACGTTATTGTGACTGTCGTACTGCCATGTTCCCGGTACACTGGGGCTGTACCTGAGGCGGTACATCCTACTGGATGTTCACGGTTTGCAGTATCCTGAACTGCCAGTGCCAGGTGGGATGGATATGGGTGCGGTGATGGTATCAGTGATCTATGGTTTTTGTTGTGCTGTGTTCTGTTCTGTTGAGCGCAGTTCTCAGGTTGATTTTGGTTTGCAGTCTAATTTTGACAGATCGGTATCGGTGGTCGTGTTCGACAGGGGCCGACCCACTATCGCTGTTGTGGTAGTGGCCCTGATACCTAATGGGTCACAGTGGTTTTTTTTTTGTTTTTGTTTTTGTTTATGGGTTGTTGTGTGGTGGTTGCCTCTGGGGCAACCAGTTTGGTGGGGGAGGTGTTATGTACCAGGAGCTGATCACTTCTGTGTCACTGTGCATGCAGGTGAGGGCTGCCAATTAGCCAATTAGTGCTGATTGGTTACCTGCTGGGAGCTTTAAAGGCAGACCTAGTAACACACATGCAGTGTCTGTGCTTAGAGAAAGAGCTGTCAGGTTCTTCCAGTCCTTGTCCGTTGGGTTACCTTAGTACATTAGTTTATAGTTACATTAATAGTTCCTTGCTATAGTAGCATTTTGAGTTAGAGCACAGGGTTTTGGTGTCGGTTTTGCACATAGGTTGCGTCCCTTGAGCCAGGGTCGTAACAGTAACAGTTTTCCACAGCTCTGCTTATGTGTGAAAACTTGCCACTCGTTATTTTTATCATTACCCTTAAGTAAAGAATAACAAGCTAAGAGAGGGACTCAGGCCCTCGATCATATGCCACTATGTACAGCGTTGTAGGGTAACACCCAGCCAGTTGTGGACTCAACCACGTTGTCTAAACGTTACATGAACACACACAACTTCTCATCATACAACAAAAAACCCAGTTCATTTTTACTCACGTAAAAAACAACGCTGTTTTTAGGTAGAGAGAAGACATAAGCCTTGGCCAATGCTAACTTAAGCTATACATAAGCGACCAAGACAATTTTCACACCACACGTCGTATCTCCAAATGTAGTGAAGTAACATATGTTTTGTTAAACAAAGACATCGTTATTAACCAAAAACATTCGGGAGGGGGAGGAAGGAAGAGTGGAGCAATGTCCTACGGACATCTTACCTGCACCTACGTACGCAGGACGAAAGGCCGCAACACAGGTTGGTCTACCATGTTGACGAGGCCTCTCGCTGGCAAGGCCAGAAGAGGCAATGGCTGGAGCCTCGCTCCGGCGTGACGCCCCCCTCCTGCAGCCGGTCATGGCGCAGGCCCGACGACATCTTCTGCCAGAGATGACGTCGTAGTCAGAGTGCCAGGGCCCGCTATCCTCATGGGTAGCGTCAATGGTTGTAGCATAAGCTAACAGTTAACTCCAGGCTAACTGATATCATCGAGCTAACGTTTCTAGCCGAGCGTAGCCGGCAGCTAACGCAATGGCAAGCTAAGCGGCTACTACTGAAGCTGTACAACGTGAGAATAGTGATACAGGCCAACACTACAGACAGCCGCTGTCTTTTCCTCTTTTATCCAAAAGAAAAAAGGGGAAAAAAGGCAACACACGTCCCTCTCACAGAACGGTGTTTACCAGCAGCGGCATTGGCAGCAAGCCCCATTGCTTACCCGGGTTGTAGCCGTCCTGAGCTCGGAGATATTCTCATAATGAAACACCAAGCCTGCATCCTTCGTGCCGGGTGTTTTCGTTTTGAAAAACGGGGCCAGCACGGTGGCAGAGGGTATCCGTTTTTCAGAGACCCGGGGAATTGAACCGCAGACTCGAAATCACGGCCCTAGGAAAACAAAGCTACGACTTCACAGAGGAGGAGTCTATGTTACAGACTAGAACCCCCTCCATGCCGCTATGAGGGCAACAAGGGATTCTAGTCTGGAGCCGACTTTACGCAAGCTGTACAGTTGTCCCCCCACAACTGACACACCTGAAGCTCGCGTCGCAAAAACATCAACCGCCCTCACACAGCCGACCGCCTCCCGAAGCATAGTATCCAGCTGCAGAGCCGGAGACAATGCCGGCGGGGATTGCTCAGCGACGTGCGCCCCTAATGCGAAGCGCCGGTGGAGGTCAGAATGATCATCATCTTCTAGATTCTCCGGTGGTGAAGACATTATCGCTTTATTTCCTCGAAAAATAGTGAGAGAGAAAACAAAGATACAATGTCAACGCAGCTCCTCTTCTCTTCAACAAACTACTTCAGCACTAAACTAAAGTGGTGTGTACAGACACTTCTCGGTGGTGAAAGTAGGGAAGGAGCTGATGGTGTGGCCACGACCCCGCTTATGTAGAGGAGCGGATGTGGGTGTGGCCAGGCGGAGGTGAATAGGGGTGTGTACATGTGAAAGTTATTTTCAATATTAGATTGGATAAAGGGATAGTTCCACTAAGAGCAGAGCGTAAGCTATACGATATATAACTACATTTGTGTCGGAGGGGTGTGGTTAAATACTCGGGTCTCAAGAGACGGAGGGAGACGTGCAGATATTACAGCTCATTTCCATTCCGAGACAACAGACCCAGTAGGCTACTTTGTTGGCGGTGTGAAACAATATCTCTGGAACTGTTTGTGTTAAATTGTATCTGAATCTCTCCGTAGTATAAAAGCCTGGCTGGCAATGCGCATAGATTAAGTCTCTCTCTCTCTCTCTTTACTGAGGATGGCCAGATAATGTTGATATTTAAACTTAAAAAATAATAATACATTTACATTTACATTTGGTAATTTAGCTGACGCTTTTATCCAAAGCGGTTTGGTATGATTAATCTGAGCTATTGTTAATA
>NW_028169675.1:67399-92399 GCF_963971535.1 Notolepis coatsorum | reverse complement strand
ACTCACCCAGGCGTATGCGTAAAGGTACAGGAACAGCAGCGGGAACGGGGGCAAGTGGCATTACGCTGAGTGAGTGACATCACAATCAAAACTCACCCAGGCGTATGCGTAAAGGTCCGGGGACAGCAGCGGGAACGGGGGCAAGGGCACTACGCTGAGTGAGTGACATCACAATCAAAACTCACCCAGGCGTATGCGTAAAGGTCCGGGGACAGCAGCGGGAACGGGGGCAAGGGCACTACGCTGAGTGAGTGACATCACAATCAAAACTCACCCAGGCGTATGCGTAAAGGTACGGGGACAGCAGCGGGAACGGGGGCAAGGGCACTACGCTGGGTGAGTGACATCACAATCAAAACTCACCCAGGCGTATGCGTAAAGGTACGGGGACAGCAGCGGGAACGGGGGCAAGGGCACTACGCTGGGTGAGTGACATCACAATCAAAACTCACCCAGGCGCATGCGTAATGGTACAGGGACAGCAACGGGAAACGAAGGCATCGCCACCGGGGCGGCTGGCTGTCCGAGCCGAGGGAGAGAGTGCTGGAACAGTGGCGGTGACGAGGGCATCGTCCACCGGGTAGCCGCTGTCGGAGCCGAGGAACAGAGTGCGCGCCACACCTTGGTGTGCGCGTCGGAACAGGGAGCTGGATCAGTGGCGGTGGCGAGGATGTCGTCCACCGGGTAGCCACTGTCGGAGCCGAGGAACAGAGTGCGCGCCACACCTTGGTGTGCGCGTCGGAACAGGGAGCTGGAACAGTGGCGGTGGCGAGGATGTCGTCCACCGGGTAGCCACTGTCGGAGCCAGGAACAGAGTGCGCGCCACACCTTGGTGTGCGCGTCGGAACAGTGGCGGTGGCGAGAGCGTCGTCCACCGGGTAGCCGCTGTCGGAGCCGAGGAACAGAGTGCGCGCCACACCTTGGTGTGCGCGTCGGGACAGTGGCGGTGGCGAGAGCGTCGTCCACCGGGTAGCCGCTGTCGGAACCGAGAGACGCCTCGGGGTGCGTCTGCGAGGAGGAGTGTGCCAAGCTCGAAGGTCTGGAAGATGCGCGTCAGTGCGCTGGTACGGAGGAGCGTGCCAAGCTCGAGGGTCCGGGAGGCCTGTAGCTTTATGCCAAGCAAGCAGTGCAAAAATGCTTCCGCATTCGTCACCGCACGCCAGTGCGGTAAAGCGCCCTTCTTTTCAGACAAATGCTACCGTGCGTGCACCGGCGGCGGCGTGCTCGCTCAGGTGCGTGCGTGCGCCGGCGTGCTCGCGCGAGGTGCCCGCGCATGCGCATGAGATCCCGCCTCGAGCGGAGCTCAATATATATAAGTCACCGCCCCTTATTCAGTATCTAGCAATAGCTCAATTGGCAAGGCCACATGGCTGTGGATCCTATGGCTCGTTTGCTGGCGAGTTCGAATCCCATCGAAAATATTTTTTAACGTGATTTTTTTTTAACGTGTATTCTTTCGCCGGTTAAGGTTAGGCATGGTTAAGGTTAAGGTTAGGCATTGTTTCGGAGTTGGTTAAGGTTAGAACGGTTAAGTTTAGGCGCTGTTAAGGAGCTGGTTAAGGTTAGAGTTTGTCAAAGAGAATGGCAATATAATTTCTATGGTTAAGGTTAGGCATGGTTAAGGTTAAGGTTAAGGTTAGGCATTGTTTCGGAGTTGGTTAAGGTTAGAACGGTTAAGTTTAGGCGTTGTTAAGGAGCTGGTTAAGGTTAGAGTTTGTCAAAGAGAATGGCAATAGACAGCCTATTTCCGCGCGACCTGGGCGCTGGGCGGCGGAAAATGAAAGGCGCATTACTGCACGCCACTACGGTAAATTTTTGCACTGCTTGCTTGGCATAAAGCTACACGCGTCCGGGAGATGCGCGTCAGAGCGCTGGAACGGAGGAGCGTGCCAAGCTCGAGGGTCCGGGAGATGCGCGTCAGTGCGCTGGAACGGAGGAGCGTGCCAAGCTCGAGGGTCCGGGAGATGCGCGTCAGTGCGCTGGAACGGAGGAGCGTGCCAAGCTCGAGGGTCCGGGAGATGCGCGTCAGTGCGCTGGAACGGAGGAGCGTGCCAAGCTCGAGGGTCCGGGAGATGCGCGTCAGTGCGCTGGAACGGAGGAGCGTGCCAAGCTCGAGGGTCCGGGAGATGCGCGTCAGTGCGCTGGAACGGAGGAGCGTGCCAAGCTCGAGGGTCCGGGAGATGCGCGTCAGTGCGCTGGAACGGAGGAGCGTGCCAAGCTCGAGGGTCCGGGAGATGCGCGTTGGTCTAGATGTGCGTCAGGACGAACAGCTGCGCTGGGGTCTGCAGTGGAACGCTGAGGTGCCTCCCGTGGAAGTTACAGGGAGCGCAGAAACAGTCTCCTCCACAGGCTACGGCGACAGCAGACGAAGGCTGGAGCAAACATCTCAAGGCTGGAGAGGTCCATCTTACAGCATTGGTAGACCAGAGGATCTCCCGAAAAGAGTCTAGATGTTAGGAATAAGACTCGGCATGAATACAACACGACCCCACGCCGAAACGAGGGGAAGCGCCCTCGTATTTAAAGCCCACAGGGGGACTAATTAGCCTGCCACCACAGGTGCGAGAGATAATAGAATATCGAACAGGTGTGGCCACTAAGGGTAAGGAACGAGAGGGTGGGGGCTAGAGAGAGTGAGTAGGGAATTCCTAACAGTAGGCTTAAAGAAGACAGAGAATAGGGAATTCCTAACAGTAGGCTTAAAGAAGACAGAGAAAAGGTAGTGAGCAGCGGGCAAAACCTCACAGTATCCCCCCCTCCAACGGGAGCCACCCGGCGACCCAAAACAAATACGGACAGAGTGGCAGGGGGCAAAACAAGAGGTACTGGCCAAGCCAGCAGGGGAAGCCACCACAAGAGTGGGGCTAGCAAAGAAACAGGGTCGCCGAGGGGTAACTAGGGTAGCAGAGGGGCAACTGGGGGAACTGGTCTAGAGGAACTGGTCAAGAGGAACTGGGTCTAGAGAACTAGTCTAGAGAGCTGGTTTAGAGAACTGGTTTAGAGAACTGGTCTAGAGAACTGAGGGGCAAGCAGGGTAGCAAAGGGGTAACCATGGTAGCACCGGGAAAGGGCTAGCAGAGGGAAGGTTAGCTGCCAGGGCACTGATAGCTACAGGGCCTAAGCTAGCTGTACTGCTACATCAACATAGAGGCTGCGCAAGCTGCCGGAGCCAGGCTAGCAGAGGGAAAGGGTAGCTGCCAGGGCACTGATAGCTACAGGGCCTATGCTAGCTGTACTGCTACATCAACATAGAGGCTGCGCTAGCTGCCGAGCTAGGCTAGCAGAGGGAAAGGGTAGCTGCCAAGGCACTGATAGCTACAGGGCCTATGCTAGCTGTACTGCTACATCTACATAGAGGCTGCGCTAGCTGCCGGAGCTAGGCTGGCAGACAGGGCTGGACCAGCATGAGAGAACAAGCTAGCTGGAAGGACAGTCCTAGCTGTGGGAATACTACACAAAAAAGTGGAGACCATGCAGAGGGACCGGGTTAGCTGCTTGGGCCTGGCTAGCTACAGGGCCTACGCTAACAGCCGGGGCCAAGCTAGCAGACCGGGGCCATGCAGAGGGAAACTGGGTTAGCCGCCAGGGCATAGCTAGCTACAGGGCCTATGCCAGCAGCAAGGGCTGCATAAACATAGAGGCTGTGCTAGCAGCCGGGGCTAAGCTAGCAGACAGGGGCTCTGCTGAGGGACTGGGTTAGCTGCCAGGGCATGGCTAGCTACTGGGGGGTCAAACAGGGCAAAACGGGAAGCAAACAGGGGAGCTAACCGGGGAGACTAACAAGCTAAACAGGGGAGTAACAGGCTAACAAGGGAGCTAAACAGGACAAACAGGGAAGCTAAACTGGGCTAACAGGGAAGCTAACAGGGCTAACAGGGGAGCTAGAGGGAACAAGAAAAAAAAAGGCAAACTCAACATACACAGTCTGTGCTGGCTGGGGTCGTAGACTTGGTGGGGTCGTACTGTTATGGTTTGTAACCGACCCCAATCGCACAACACAAGACAGGTATGATGGTTTGCCAAGAAACAGATATTTATTGAACAACAGGGAAATACAGGGAAAAGGGCACTGTCCCTTTAAGGGAGAATCACAAATACAGGAATATAATATGAGGGGAAGGAAAGGTGCCTTCAAGAGGCGGGCAGGAAAGGGAACACTATGGGAAAGTAAGGGAACGCCTAAGGGAAGGTTAAGGGAACGCCTTGGGACAGAGGAACTAGAGACTAGGTAAACCAGGGACAAGGAGAACTAGGGAGAGAGGACTAGGGACTAGGAGAGCTAGGGATAGAGGACTAGGGACTAGGAGAACTAGGGATAGAGGACTAGGGACTAGGAGAACTAGGGAAGGAGAACTGGGGACTAGGAGAACAAGGGAAAGAGGACTAGGGACTAGGAGAACTAGGGAAGGAGAACTGGGGACTAGGAGAACAAGGGACAAGGAACTAGCTGGAACTAGAAGGGGAGAACTTGGGACAGGAACTAGGTGGAACTAGAAACAGAGGGGACTGAGGCCCGCGGAGGCGGGCTGGGGTACAGGGAGGAACTGGGGACTGGTGGGAAAACATCTGGGCCGCTCTGCAGGACAGAGGAGAGAGTTAATGCACAAAAGGGAAAAAACAGAGCAGGTGCAGAACAGTCCAAATAACAAAGTGAACAAAGTAATAATATCTTCGTGTGACAAACACACAGGGGGAGATGTAAAGTCCAAAAATACTATTCTAAGTGAGAACCAAAAACAGAGGCATTACGCTGGGAGATGAAATGTCCAAACTAACTTACAGAGGCAATACGCTGGGAGATGAAATGTCCAAACTAACTTACAGAGGCAATACGCTGGGAGAGTGACATCACAATCAAAACTCACCCAGGCGTATGCGTAAAGGTACAGGAACAGCAGCGGGAACGGGGGCAAGTGGCATTACGCTGAGTGAGTGACATCACAATCAAAACTCACCCAGGCGTATGCGTAAAGGTCCGGGGACAGCAGCGGGAACGGGGGCAAGGGCACTACGCTGAGTGAGTGACATCACAATCAAAACTCACCCAGGCGTATGCGTAAAGGTCCGGGGACAGCAGCGGGAACGGGGGCAAGGGCACTACGCTGAGTGAGTGACATCACAATCAAAACTCACCCAGGCGTATGCGTAAAGGTACGGGGACAGCAGCGGGAATGGGGGCAAGGGCACTACGCTGGGTGAGTGACATCACAATCAAAACTCACCCAGGCGTATGCGTAAAGGTACGGGGACAGCAGCGGGAACGGGGGCAAGGGCACTACGCTGGGTGAGTGACATCACAATCAAAACTCACCCAGGCGCATGCGTAATGGTACAGGGACAGCAACGGGAAACGAAGGCATCGCCACCGGGGCGGCTGGCTGTCCGAGCCGAGGGAGAGAGTGCTGGAACAGTGGCGGTGACGAGGGCATCGTCCACCGGGTAGCCGCTGTCGGAGCCGAGGAACAGAGTGCGCGCCACACCTTGGTGTGCGCGTCGGAACAGGGAGCTGGATCAGTGGCGGTGGCGAGGATGTCGTCCACCGGGTAGCCACTGTCGGAGCCGAGGAACAGAGTGCGCGCCACACCTTGGTGTGCGCGTCGGAACAGGGAGCTGGAACAGTGGCGGTGGCGAGGATGTCGTCCACCGGGTAGCCACTGTCGGAGCCAGGAACAGAGTGCGCGCCACACCTTGGTGTGCGCGTCGGAACAGTGGCGGTGGCGAGAGCGTCGTCCACCGGGTAGCCGCTGTCGGAGCCGAGGAACAGAGTGCGCGCCACACCTTGGTGTGCGCGTCGGGACAGTGGCGGTGGCGAGAGCGTCGTCCACCGGGTAGCCGCTGTCGGAACCGAGAGACGCCTCGGGGTGCGTCTGCGAGGAGGAGTGTGCCAAGCTCGAAGGTCTGGAAGATGCGCGTCAGTGCGCTGGTACGGAGGAGCGTGCCAAGCTCGAGGGTCCCGGAGATGCGCGTCAGAGCGCTGGAACGGAGGAGCGTGCCAAGCTCGAGGGTCCGGGAGATGCGCGTCAGTGCGCTGGAACGGAGGAGCGTGCCAAGCTCGAGGGTCCGGGAGATGCGCGTCAGTGCGCTGGAACGGAGGAGCGTGCCAAGCTCGAGGGTCCGGGAGATGCGCGTCAGTGCGCTGGAACGGAGGAGCGTGCCAAGCTCGAGGGTCCGGGAGATGCGCGTCAGTGCGCTGGAACGGAGGAGCGTGCCAAGCTCGAGGGTCCGGGAGATGCGCGTCAGTGCGCTGGAACGGAGGAGCGTGCCAAGCTCGAGGGTCCGGGAGATGCGCGTCAGTGCGCTGGAACGGAGGAGCGTGCCAAGCTCGAGGGTCCGGGAGATGCGCGTTGGTCTAGATGTGCGTCAGGACGAACAGCTGCGCTGGGGTCTGCAGTGGAACGCTGAGGTGCCTCCCGTGGAAGTTACAGGGAGCGCAGAAACAGTCTCCTCCACAGGCTACGGCGACAGCAGACGAAGGCTGGAGCAAACATCTCAAGGCTGGAGAGGTCCATCTTACAGCATTGGTAGACCAGAGGATCTCCCGAAAAGAGTCTAGATGTTAGGAATAAGACTCGGCATGAATACAACACGACCCCACGCCGAAACGAGGGGAAGCGCCCTCGTATTTAAAGCCCACAGGGGGACTAATTAGCCTGCCACCACAGGTGCGAGAGATAATAGAATATCGAACAGGTGTGGCCACTAAGGGTAAGGAACGAGAGGGTGGGGGCTAGAGAGAGTGAGTAGGGAATTCCTAACAGTAGGCTTAAAGAAGACAGAGAATAGGGAATTCCTAACAGTAGGCTTAAAGAAGACAGAGAAAAGGTAGTGAGCAGCGGGCAAAACCTCACAAAAATACTGTCTAGAGTATAAATATGTTTTTATCGTTTTCTGCAGTATTTCCTAGAACGTGAGATATAGACATAAATGCATATATTAGATTATCAAATGCCGTTTGATACCGATCAACGTTACAGTAGCGGCTGGTACTATCGCTGCCTTGTGGGTCGCAGTTCACGTTAGGAGGTCGAGTTGAAAATGTAATGCTCTGAGATGCTCTGGAGCAATCTCTTTCTCTGTCTCTCGGATCAATCAAATAAAATAATTAACACATGTATGTTGTCATTTTAAACAACTCACCATTCATTCATTCTGCATCAGCAGCAGCTAAATTAATGTTATAGTTCACAACACAGCAGCGCGTTTTGAATCGCTAGCCTATTATCGTCTCAGCAAACACAGTCAATACTTTTTTCCGTAGCCGCATTTCACGGAGACAGCTGTGTATAGCGAGAGAGAGAGAGCGAGAGAGAGAGAGAGAGAGAGAGAGAGAGAGAGAGAGAGAGAGAGAGAGAAGAGAGAGAGAGAGAGAGAGAGAGAGAGAGAGAGAGAGAGAGAGAGAGAGAGAGAGAGAGAGAGAGAGAGAGAGAGAGAGAGAGAGAGAGAGAGAGAGAGAGAGAGAGAGAGAGAGAGAGACTCACTGTTTAGTTGAAACGTCCAGGGCAGGAGGGCTTGATAAAGTGTATATAATCCACTGTTGATGTATTCCAGACCACTGTCTACTGTGTCCAGACTGCATCCGCCATATAGCTTGTTAGCCAAGTGTTAGCTTGTTAGCAGTTAGCACCACACAACACAAGTACTTCATTTATTTGTCCATTTCCGCGTCGAACAGACTGCAAACTACCTGGCGTTCTATCGCCATGCTCTAAGACAAACTCTAACCATAACCAACTTTGAAAGAGTGCCTAAGCTTAACCGTCTAAAGAACTTGCAGTCACGCTCTAAGACAAACAGCTGCATCTCACAACAACACAACTATCTCTACCACCAACCTAGGAATAAGCTAGAATTGGAACATTAGAAATTGGATTCGGCCAATCAGAGATCGTCTCCGCGAAATGCTGCTACGGAAAAAAAACTGACGTCGGCCAATCAGAGAGCGTCTCCGCGAAATGCGGCTACAGAAATTCTTGACGCTGCTGCCTAGACCGCTTCAAATCGCGCCCGGATTCCAACATAATAGTCATATTTCAACGCACAACGCGTTACGCACTGATTGGCTGCGACGGATACAGCGATCAAACCGTGACGCGCACTCAGAGCGCTATTGCGTCTAGCCCGGGCCGAGAAATACAAAAAAATTTAAAAAATTAAAAAAAGTTAGTCACTTCCTGTTCAGGAAAACGAGTATTTTTTATTTTATATATTAACGTTATATTGTGCATTGGAAACACAAACATACTTAAAACGAGTAAATATTATTCATTTTAAACATGTTTATATTATTTATAGGGCTATAAAACAAAAAACAAAAAAGTTTTTTTTTCTTCTTCTCTGATATAACAGGTGGGTCGGCGCCCTAGCGCCCCCGGTGGCGAGCCGCCACTGCAACGTTATATTAAAAAATGTCAACTGTACATGGTCCTAAACGTTATGACTGATCATCCGCGGGTGAATGGAGGGGGGGGGGGGGGTCGTTTATAATTCCGTGACCGACGTTAAATGATTTATGTAGTATGGGTGATATATAGATCAGAGCAGTTTGTATCGAAAATGATAAAGAAAAACGCTGAAACTCACGGCAGCTTCCTCGTAGCGTTGGGCGATGAGAGTGGAGCAAACAGATCCCAGTTATGTGATGTGGATCGATGCGATCCAGTCAGTGGCGGCTGGCCGATAGTGGGCGCTAGAGCGCCGCCCTCCCTGGTTAAAAGAAGAAGAAGAAGATTTTATTTTCTTTTTTTTTCTTTTTAGAGCCCTATAAATAAAATAAACATGTTTAAAATGAATAATATTTACTCATTTTAAGTATGTTTGTGTTTCCAATGCACAATATAACGTTAATATATCAAATATAAATAATTGTTTTCATTAACAGGAAGTGACTGTCTGATAGAGAATACTTTCCGTAGCCGCATTTCTCTCGGGCTAGCCGTAGCCGCATTTCTGGTTAGAGTTTGTCTTAGAGCATGACGGCAAGTTCTTTCGACGGTTAAGCTTAGGCACTCTTTCAAAGTTGGTTAAGGTTAGAGTTTGTCTTAGAGCAGGGCGATAGAACGCCAGGTAGTTTGCAGGCTGTTCGACGCGGAAATGGGCAAAGACAGTAGACACAGCTCATCAGTACTTGTGTTGTGCTAACTGCTAACAAGAAGCTATTTGGCTGGATGCAGTCTGGACAGTGGATATACATCAAGACAACAGTCTGTGACTGTGGGACAGTGGACATATACACTTAATCAAGCCCTCCTGACCTGGACCACGTTTCAACTAAACAAGTGAGTTAATGCGGTCTCTTTCTCTCTCTCTCTCTCTCTCTCTCTCTCTCTCTCTCTCTCTCTCTCTCTCTCTCTCTCTCTCTCTCTCTCTCTCTCTCTCTCTCTCTCTCTCTCTCTCTCTCTCTCTCTCTCTCTCTCTCTCTCTCTCGCTCTCTCAACACAGCGTGTTAATTTCGCCGCGGGTATTGCATAATGAATGAATTAATGAATGGTAACTTGTTTAAAATGACAACATATATATGTGTGTTCATTATTGGATTAATCATACGTGTACTAGTGTAGTATGAATGAACTTGACTTAACATTGGAAACCCCTTCAACCCCCTCCGCGCCCACCCAAATGTAGTTCACACCGGCCGCCACTGGATCCAGTTCCGGTTTGTATAATACTAATATACGCCCAAATCATGTGGATTATTGAGTTATGGCAAAGATCCATATCCATGGTGTGTGTCTTGAGTCCAGGGACGATAAACGAGTGGCCGGACGGAATAGGGAGACGCACCGGGATCACAAGAGATCCACTTCCGCTTGCAACTTGCCGATCAGCCATCAGTATTGAAGCGTTGCAGAGTTGTGCTGAGTCCCGCATCATATGACAAGGCTCCGTGAGTGAAATATGAATACCATGGCGAAAATATGAAATTATGATCAGAATCACGTCGTACGCCGTTATTGGCAGAATTCGCATGAACTTGAAACCCGTCGTACGACGTTATTGGCGGGAAAAGGGTTAAGGTAAGGGTTAGGTTCATAAACAGTGAGGTTAAGGTTAAGATAAGGGTTAGATTTATAAACTGAGGTTAAAGTGGAGATGAAGCAGTGCGATAAATACATATTCATAGCATCACATTAGTATTTAGATAAGCCACAGAAGAAATCACGTTATAAAAATAAGCAGTTTCTAAGAAAAAACTATTTGTTGTGTGCATTTCTGAAGCATTTAGCATTATGGGCGCGGCCATTTTGTTGCTGACGTCATACCACTGGTTGGGTTTATACACTGCTGGTTAGCTGCCTATAGTGAATGGGTCAGTCAGTAAATAAAATGTTGCCTACAAAACAACGGGACCGCGGTGGTTCTGTTTGTATTGCTCCTGGCTGTTAAACTAATTTTACCATGTGAGAGAGAGGAAAGTTGGTTAATTTCCACAAACTACCAGTGAAAAAAACAGTGTTGTTGGCATGTTGGCTCAGTTTGGCTGCACTCAGGCGGCGCGACCAGCCTGTTGGACAGGGAATGAGGATCTGCAGAGAACACTTCATTGCCTCGGATTATGTTGTTGGGGGTGGAAGGTTTGTCCAGAAGACCACTAATCAGCTAAAGCCTGATGCGGTTCCCTCGGTCTTCGACAGACAGACCGGCGTTAGCTCTCGGGACTCGGGAGCGATCGCTAGCTAGTTAGCACCAGCCGGGGCCGGCGTTAGCAACCGGGAGCGTCGCGGAGCATTCAGCCTGCTGGCTACCTAGATCCACTTCAACCAGCGTCGCGGAGCATTCAGCCTGCTGGCTACACAGCTTGTCGGTGTGCTAATAGCCTCTGCAAGCTAACGGTAGCTGGCTACACAGCTTGTCGGTGTGCTGGAGCCTCGGCAAGCTAACGGTAGCTGGCTACACAGCTTGTCGGTGTGCTAATAGCCTCTGCAAGCTAACGGTAGCTGGCTACACAGCTTGTCGGTGTGCTGGAGCCTCGGCAAGCTAACGGTAGCTGGCTACACAGCTTGTCGGTGTGCTAATAGCCTCGGCAAGCTAACGGTAGCTGGCTACACAGCTTGTCGGTGTGCTAATAGCCTCTGCAAGCTAACGGTAGCTGGCTACACAGCTTGTCGGTGTGCTGGAGCCTCGGCAAGCTAACGGTAGCTGGCTACACAGCTTGTCGGTGTGCTGGAGCCTCTGCAAGCTAACGGTAGCTGGCTACACAGCTTGTCGGTGTGCTGGAGCCTCTGCAAGCTAACGGTAGCTGGCTACACAGCTTGTCGGTGTGCTGGAGCCTCGGCAAGCTAACGGTAGCTGGCTACACAGCTTGTCGGTGTGCTGGAGCCTCTGCAAGCTAACGGTAGCTGGCTACACAGCTTGTCGGTGTGCTGGAGCCTCTGCAAGCTAACGGTAGCTGGCTCCAGGCTATTAGCACATCGACAAGCTGCTGGAGATCCCGACGCTCGGCTGGTTGAAGTGGATCTAGGTAGCCAGCAGGCTGAATGCTCCCGGTTGCTAACGCCGGCCCCGGCTGGTGCTAACTAGCTAGCGATTGCTCCCGAGTCCCGAGAGCTAACGCCGGTCTGTCTGTCGAAGACCGAGGGAACCGCATCAGGCTTCAGCTGATTAGTGGTCTTCTGGACAAACCTTCCACCCCCAACAACATAATCCGAGGCAATGAAGTGTTCTCTGCAGATCCTCATTCCCTGTCCAACAGGCTGGTCGCGCCGCCTGAGTGCAGCCAAACTGAGCCAACATGCCAACAACACTGTTTTTTTCACTGGTAGTTTGTGGAAATTAACCAACTTTCCTCTCTCTCACATGGTAAAATTAGTTTGAACAGCCAGGAGCAATACAAACAGAACCACCGCGGTCGCGTTGTTTTGTAGGCAACATTTTATTTACTGACTGACCCATTCACTATAGGCAGCTAACCAGCAGTGTATAAACCCAACCAGTGGCATGACGTCAGCCATGACGTCAGCAACAAAATGGCGGCGCCCATGTTGAAAACAGGGATATTATATTTGATTTTTCAGACAAATAAGATAGATTTCACATTTGATTATAGAACCCTGTCTTACACAAGGTACACAACAAACAAACTAGGATCACATTGCTCACTGCTTCATCTCCACTTTAAGGTTAAGGTTAAGGTAAGGGTTAGGTTTATGAACTGAGGTTAAGGTTAATGTTAATGTTAAGGTTAAGGTAAGGGTTAGGTTTATAAACAGTGAGGTTAAGGTTAAGGTAAGGGTTAGGTTTATAAACAGTGAGGTTAAGGTTAAGATAAGGGTTAGGTTTATAAACTGAGGTTAAGGTTAAGGTAAGGGTTAGGTTTATAAACTGAGGTTAATGTTAAGGTTAAGGTTAAGGTAAGGGTTAGGTTTATAAACAGTGGGGTTAAGGTTAAGGTAAGGGTTAGGTTTATAAACAGTAAGGTAAGGGTTCGATTTATAAACAGTGAGGTTAAGGTTAAGGTAAGGGGTGGGTTTATAAACAGTGAGGTACTATATGAATTGAAAATGGGGGACCCTGATGGAAACAAGACAAACGTCTTTCTCAGGTCTGCATCCCCTTAACAATTGTATGTATTGAGCCGTACTGTATTGTACCCATTCTGCAATCTGTTAAATAAAGTTTTCATTCATTCATTCAGGTTAAGGTAAGGGTTTGGTTTAACAGTGGGGGTTAGGTTAACACATTCAGTGCCAGCTATTATCCCCATCCGTGTAGTCAATGTGCCACGCATTAACCTGTTAAGCATCGCGAATCGTCCTCATGAGGGCCCACATGTGGGCCCTTGGATGTTAAGAGGATTATGTTTTTTTTATAAAACAATTTGTAGCCAAGAGTAAAGACCATAACCCTATCAAAACAGTAGTCAAAGTGTATATTTTCATTTTTACCAATCTTTTATACGATCGAAAAAATGCTAATTATATCAATTTTATCGTAAAACCGCAAGGAAATGACTAAATCCAGATTCAACCCTGCCATTGGAAAGAGGAGCCTTTTCCCTATCCATAGATGTATGATTTGGCCATAATAAGGTCAAGGTCAAGTTCAAGGTCAAATATGAATTCATAATTAAAATCGATTATCATTTATTACTGTATCTACAAATCCTTCTGTTTAATCATCTTCCCTTTATTCATTTGCTTAGATTTGTTTACACTTGATCTCAAGAAGGTGGTGAATGAGCTCAGTGAGCCAAATCAAACTAACCTCAATGTTTTCATGGTGTTATTCACCGGCACAGATGCAAAAATAAATCATAATTTATATTCTCCTTTTCTTCATTACAATTTACTCAAGTAGTAACAGACACAATATTTCAGACTCTGGAAATACAGGTACCTAGATGTTCCTAGATACCAAGAACATGCAAATTGACCTTGCAGAAGTGGAGCAATCTTCGATTTACTTAGGCATGTACCTTTAGGCGAAATTTCTGAAAATAGGGCTACAGCTCAACAGATACTGTAGGCATTTTCACTGTGCGTCACGATGTTTGCAGAGCTAACAGCTAGCTCAAAAAGAGTAAATTTTTTCATGTATACATTTGTGTGTTATCCTGTGGTGAATATTGAATCGTTTTAGAGTGATCCGCGCTAATTCCTGGAAGCTGAGTTAAGGAGCACTATGTGAATTTAGCTAAAGTTGTTTGCGTCGCTTGCCTGGACACGTTACTGTTTCCAAATCAAAGGTATATAATAGGTATTATGTTTCATCATAAATGCGTCAAAGTTGGGGGGGGGGGGTTGATGCTCTGATCGTCTGCAACGGCATACGTTTTGAATACTACATACAGGGAGCGAAATTAACTTTTTGACTCACCGGCCAGTGGCGGGTAGATGGGAAGAGTCTACCCGCCAAGCATATTTCTTACCTGCCAATTTTTTTGATTAAAAAAAAATATATATATATTTTATATAAAAAAATCTTTTTTTAAATAAAATATATATTATATAATCATACTTGTAGTTGTATTATCTGCGAGACATCGCCACCACGCAATAAGTCAAAATTCTTGCTATCTGCAAACAGCTCCACTGTCTGTGTGTATACTTGAGTAGCCTCCAGCTCCAGCAAGGATTCTCCGGCCCTGCAGCTAGACCCTATATTCAGCTAGACCCTACATTCAGCATGCAAGGATTCTCCGGCGATGCAGCTGGACCCTATTTATAACGTTACGGTTATTTTGTCAAATCACATTCAACATGCCCTCAGCTAGAATACGCATTCAATCAATGTTATAAGACATTGATATCAGGAGCTATCTGTAGCTACTGCTAGCCCGGTAGATAACGTTAAGACAATTAAGTTTACTGGGACAGATCGATCTAAGTGAGCTAGCTAACGCGAGCTAGCTAACGAGGGAACGGAGGTATTATGCAGCTCATGGAGGTCCGATCTAGACTAGAGCAGACTGCTACCATTCTGAGAGCTTAACGTTAGCACTAGAGCTGCGGGCGAGCTGCTACCATTCTGAGAGCTTAACGTTAGCACTAGATCATAGGCGGAGTTTGAACTTGACGCCAGGGGGTGCGACTGCTTGGCGAACAATACCCGCGCGATTTTTTTGACCTTTATTTTATTATTTTAGCGTTTTTACAATGCCCTAACCCCTAATTTTTTATTTTATTTAGGTAGTACAGCAGCACAGACACACACTCACACACACAGCACTACGGGGGATAATTTTTAACTGACTTGAAAAATGGAGGCTCTAATTATTATTATTCATAGAGACGCTCGGTCTCGAGCAATAATAATTATTACAGCCTCCATTTTTCATGGACGAAAAATATACCAGACTATAGATATCAATTTTCCCGAAATAACGCTACCTGCCTCGACAAAATCCGTGCATTGGTTATCCAGATACATTAATTATCATCTCAGAATAAGTGGCTTTGTACAAGCGTTACAATCTATCGCGCGGGGCATTCTGCTGCTGCTGCTTGGTGCTTGGCCGCGCGTTACTTAACCCTTTCACTGCCACACTACAGAAGGTTCGCCTTATAATGTGACATGATTACTACTATAAAATGAATGTATTGTAAAACAAAACATAATAGAATTCAGATTTGTTTCTCACAATTATTATAATTTTATTAAAATAAAAATAATCTTGATTTTTTTATTTTTATTTTTTTTAAAGCAATTTCACCCCCGGCCACCAGGGGGTGCAATGCACCCCCTGCACCCCCATAAACTCCGCCCATGCACTAGATGCTGCGGGCGAGCTGCTACCATTCTGAGAGCTTAACGTTAGCACTAGATGCTGCGGGCGAGCTGCTACCATTCTGAGAGCTTAACGTTAGCACTAGAGCTGCGGGCGAGCTGCTATCATTCTGAGAGCTTAACGTTAGCACTAGAGCTGCGGGCGAGCTGCTATCATTCTGAGAGCTTAACGTTAGCACTAGAGCTGCGGGCGAGCTGCTATCATTCTGAGAGCTTAACGTTAGCAGTGGCACTAGAGCTGCGGGCCGCTCTGTGTTGATACGAGCAGAAGCCAATAGCATCCCGCTGCAGGGCTGGCCCGGCTGGGCGGATATGACTCGTTGCCACGTTTTTTTTCAAAATAAGAATATCATACGAACCGAATGCTGCTAACTGCCGGAGCCATCGATATTATGACTCTAGCTGCGCTTGGGCCGGAAATGAGACCCGCACAGATTTTCAAAATAAGAGTATCGTTATGAACTACACGTCCACACGCCACACGGCGGGCAGGGCTCTCAGTGGCAAGCGCCAAAGGTAAAAACTGAGCGCCCCTGGCGGGCGGCGGGCTTTAATTTCACCCCCTGACTACATACATTGATCGTTGCGATCAATGTGAAATCATTGTTGGATCAAAGTAGGATTGATGTCATATAGTCCTTACCTTTACTAGGAGGTATCCCAAAATTAATATTCCAATTGTCTGATCGTGATTTCCAGTATTGATCAGTATTCCATCGCGTCCCTGACATGAAATGGCACAAAATATGCATTGAGTGTGCTGAACGCGTTCCAAGTTGCTCGAGTGAACCGTTTCACTTGCCCAGGTCCAAATTCTCCGCCCGGATCATATAAAATGTAACACACAGTGTGAAATAAGGTTTCAAAGGGTAGGTAATACTGCCACCTAGCACGATTCGGCCAGCATTGTACTCTTGAGGTCTCAGAATGAGTTCCAATGGTAACACAGAGGTCCGTGAGAGTGTATAGAATATTAAAATCGAAAAAAAGAAAAAACTATAAAAACCCCGTAAGGGAAGGCGCAAGACCAAAAGTGACATTCTATTATATTAGAATGAAAGTGTTAGATCCTATGGCAATTAGCATAGGAAGATTAGGATTACAAAGCTCAGTTTGGGCAATCCGGTGGCCTAAGGGAGAGAGTCATACGCAGAGGATGTGTTTTTGGAACACAGGACTGTACGACTCTCTGGGTGAGGGGAAAATAGGGGATTTTTATTTGTATATATATATGTTTTTAAGCTCGGCTCTCAACGGGACCTCAATAATTGGATGTACATCTATTGTAGCTTCGCACTCCAGAAGCATTACCAAAAACCACACAAAAACATGCATAGATTATGGCTAGTTTGAATATAATGATATGGAACACTGGTGGGATAAACAAACAACACAAACGCAAAAGCGTGCTCACACTGATGAAAAAAGAACATGTGGACGTGGCTCTACTAAGCGAAACGCACATTTTAGAGGAAGACATAAATACGTTAGCGGATAACACATACCATAATATTAGTCACTCTTCTTTTTGTACGAGAACTCGAGGTGTAGCCATAGTCGTCAGAAGTAAGTTAAATATCGAATTAAAGGGGGTATGGTCGGATGCGGAGGGGCGTATAACTATAGCTAGGATTGTACACAATAACAGGAAAATAGCGTTGGCAGCGGTATATGCCCCAAATTTGTACGAAGAGGGTTTCTTCACTTCACTAACCGATGAAATGTTAAACCATCCCGAGTACTCATTTATAATAGGTGCGGATTTTAATGCCATTTGGAATCCAAGGATGGACAAATCTTACCTCGCCTTTTCCAGCGAACAGAAAAATTCATCTAAAGCACTAAAAGATTGGTCAAAGACTACAGGGGTAAATGATTTATGGCGTTCACTTAATCCCACGACCCGAAAGTACTCTTGTCGATCGGCGAGACATAACACATTATCCAGAATTGATTATGTCTTTGCATCCCCGAGATTATTTGATAAATATGAAGTGGAAATGATACCCAATCATTACCCAGATCACTGTTATTTACTCCTAAAAGCAACATTTGGTATACTATCTTCCCGGGCCCCAAGATGGCGTTTTAATTCGATGCTGCTTAACAACAAGGAATTCATTACACAACTCAAAGAAGCTCTCACAGTATTCCTACGGGAGAATGCAAACGCGGTGCAAGACCCCAGAATAATATGGATGTCGGTAAAGGGTATGATCAAGGATTTCACTGATAGATTTTCCTCCATAATGCGCAAGAATCAATGCACAAAACTGTCTGAACTGGAAACGCTTTACTCAACGTTATTTAATTCTTTAAAATACAACAACTCAACTAGACAGCAGTACTCCCAAGGTTCTAAACCTAGTCACCTATTAGCCATGCGATTAAGAATTAATGCAAAATTTGCAGATATAACTGCCATTAGAAAACAACAAGTACTTGTAACAGACCCCAAAATAATAAACGACACATTCAAAGAATTCTACTCCGATTTATATAAATCAGAAACGACCTTTGATCAAAACAAAATGGACACATATCTTAATCAAATTATTCTCCCTAAACTCTCGGAAGATGACGCTAAACAGTTAGAAGCACCGATCACACTAGAGGAACTCAAGAAGGCCATATCCGAAATGAAAAATGGTAAGGCTCCTGGAAGAGACGGTATCCCATCGGAAATGTACCTTTCTTGTTGGGACATAATTGGACCCTTATTACTAAATATGATCTTATACTCAGTCAAGGAGGGAAGCTTCCATAAACACAACAATATTGCACTCATTTCAGTCCTTCTCAAAAAAGACAAAGACCCCACCAAGTGCGGTAGTTACTGACCCTTAAGCCTCCTCGGAACCGATGTCAAACTGTACTCTAAGGTATTAGCCATCAGATTACAAAAGCATATGACGTCTTTAGTTCATCCGGACCAAACTGGCTTCATAAGAGGTCGCCTGATCAATGATAACATAAGACGAATACTGCACGTACTAGATGCAGACAAAGAAGACACCATACCTAAGGCGATGCTGTCCCTTGATGCTATGAAAGCCTTTGACAGGCTGGAATGGTCGTTTCTATGGGCAGTATTAGAAAGGATGGGGTTAGGAAAAGGATTCATTGACATGATTAAAGTATTATACAAAGACCCATCGGCCATGATTACAACAGGTACATTCATCTCCAAAATCTTTCCGGTATCACGCTCAGCCAGACAGGGTTGCCCTCTTAGTCCCGGACTATTCAATCTATCATTAGTGTAACTGAGGGGTACAATTCCCTGACTGTATTGATAAGTATGGTATCATTAAACCACTACCGCTTTATGTACTTTAATTACTGGCCATACAGTACATGATATATAAATATGATGAACACTTCCCACAATAAATCGGTTCCACACAAAGTTATAATTAAGTATTTATTGCAGCAAAAGGTACATAATATACTTCTCTATTATACTTTGAATGCACTTGTAAGGCAAAGGAATGTGCGTAGGCAAATCAATAATGAATGTCCATTCTCTGGTTACGCAGGAGGTAATTATACGACCTGAATCTTAGGGAATTATATCTATGGTGCACTGGTAATATATATAGCGGGAGATACTGAAGGGTCCCCCCGGTTGTAAGCCAGCAGGGGTAGAGGATCTGTCGGTAGTAGATAGTCTGGTCAACGATGACTAAGGAGACTCCAAGTACAGGAGACGGTGCAATAGTCTCTTGATCCACAGACGAATACAGCTGTTCTCCGTAGACTGTAGCTCCACAGTGAAGAAAGCTAGCCTGCCTCAGGCTCTCTGAGGCGCAGACTCGACGTGGCTCCTCACAGGGTAAATCCCACACACGTGTAGGCGTCGGCGATTCTCCGCTCCATAAATCACAGGACCAAAACAAATATAATCCAGCCGTAAATGGCTATGCAGTCGTCGGGTAGATTAATCCAGTGTACATGTCCACACGATCCTCGTCTAGGTCTCCTCGGGTGAAAGCGCCATGAAGCAGCCCAGCCTGGATAAGCACTCTAGCTGGTACGAGGGAGCGTTGGTGATGCTGGTCACTGTAGAACTTTAGCCGCACGATACACTATACACAAATAGACTATTACTGACTTAATAGAAATATGTCGCACTCGACGGTATAGCGCCAAACTCTGACAATTCAGTTATTAATTCGCATGCGGTCTCAATGCTCTCTTTGGGGCCAAACAGGCCATACTTCACCGCACGGAGTATCGTGGGTGAGGCTTCAACTTTAGTTCCTAAGTTTCTGACTAAGTGCTTCTGTATTCACCTGCGCCATATTTATATGCACGGCGAACAATCTAGTGCCAACCTCATTTCTGTCTCGTATTCTTGGGCAAGGCCGGGCATGTACAGACATGTCTTGACGGTGGCTTTGAACCTGACTCTGGAGGCATGGCCCTGGCGCCTGTGGACCGCTGTCCAATAGGAGAATGAAATATTATGGTCTGTACTAGGCTAAAGGGATATTCTGTGTATATGTACAAGGAATATACAAGGGATATCAAAACGATATACAAATACTATGCAATATATATCAATCAATAAATATATATATTCGGTTTAATCTGATCCTTTGTAACAATTAGAACCTTTAGCACAATATATAAGACAATCCCAATCCATAGAACCAATCGTAATCAAGGGCACACAACATAAAATTAGTTTATATGCGGACGACGTAATATTGTTCATGCAAAGTCCCAACACCACATTGCCTCATCTACTCAAGCTGATAGAGAACTTTGGTGATTTATCGGGATTTAAAATAAATTGGCCGAAGTCGGCTTTCCTTCCACTTAACACCCATGCAAAAAAAGACACAACCCTCCCAGGTGCGATACCCATGGTAAAACATTTTAGATGCTTGGGTGTGGAAATATTTCCCACCATAAGACAAACGGTGAAGCACAATTACACAAAAATACAGAACAAAATCAAAGACGACCTGGACAGGTGGGCAAAACTTAAAAACTCAGTACAGGCAAGGGTATCAATAGTTAAGATGGATGTACTACCAAGAATCAACTTCATCAGCTCAATGCTACCGTTACCCCCTCCAGAGGGCTACTGGAAAAGATTACAATCCTCCACATACAAATTTATTTGGAATAACAAACCACCTCGCATAAAAAGATCCACCGCACAGAGAAATAAAGCAGACGGTGGCATGGCAGTTCCAGATTTTTTCCAATATTTTAAGGCTTACACATTAAGACCATTGACAATATGGTTTGATCCCCAGGCTTTGGTATCCTGGAGAGAATTGGAAGAAAACATAGTAGCCCCACAGAGACTGAAGGACATAGCACACACTAAACTTCCAATCAAGCACTGTGAGCGGAAATTTGGCCCCATAATTACCCATGCAATCCGAACATGGCGGGAAACACAAAAAAAATATCCTAACCCTCAAAAATGGCATAATCACACTCCCATATTCAATAACAATGCACTCTTAATGGAAAAACGTCCTATAAGATTCCCTATATGGGAAGAGCAAGGCATACACTCATTAGGGGATATTTTTAATAACCAGGGCTTCTGTAGTTATGGAGAAATATGCACAAAGTTTAACCTCACCGAGTCCACATGGCTTTTTTACATACAGTTACGCTTATGTTTGAGGTCTCACGGTGTTCCATTAGACATACCAGTTGAACATCACAGATACCACAAATTCTTCTATGAAAGAGAAACATTGAGAGGTTTTGTATCAGGTTTTTATTATCAATTACTAACGTCCTCGTATGAAACCCTCCAACTAGACACTGTCTGGAGGAGGGATATACCAGACTTGGAAAGTGACTTTGATTGACAAGGAGCATGGGCAAATGTCCGTCTTACATCAAGGAACCCGGACCATCAACAAATCAATCTTAACTATATTCACAGGACATACTTGACTCCTATAAGACTGAACAGAATGGGCCTGAAACAAGACTCAAAATGCTCCCAATGTACAAATGGAGACGAAGGGACATTTATGCACATGTATTGGGACTGCCCACCAGCTAAGGCATTCTGGAAAGATGTGACCCATCAATTATCAAAACTCGTATCTTGGAATATACCAGTACACCCCTCTGTATTGCTTTTGAATGATGTTTTTGAGTTTGCAGTAAATCCACAGCTAAAGAGATTGGTTTTATCGGGTATCACAGTAGCTAAAAAACTGATCGCATCACGCTGGTTTCAACCGGAAAAAATGTGCCGGAAAGTTTGGTCTCTTACATATCTCGATGTGATTTATCAAGAAATATCTACAGCAAGAATTCTGGGTCTCAACGAATCCAAAATGTCAATGTGGTTAGAAGTGGTGGAGAGAATAAAAGCTAGCTTATAATGGTAGTGTCTGGTTAGGAGTGAGGGATAATGGAGGTACTATCCAAGGAGGGGTCCGGGAGGGGGGGGTTCGAGCTGGAGCATATGTGTGTAGGGTTTTAGAAAATAGGTATTAGGGGTATATCCTGTATAAGGCATTTGTATAATTGTTAATTTCGTTGGATATACACTGTATACGGTAAAATATTATTATAGACTTTTTTTTTGTCTTCTGTTTCTGTACTTGCATGTAATTTTAGCCACCTTGACTGTTAGTTTCATTATGCATTGTGTGTTGAGTACTGACTTTTAATAATTTCTGTTTTGCAATAATAAAAAAAAAAAAAAAAAAAAAATAGATTTCGTGGGGTTCTGGCGCTCAACCGCTGGCGAGATAACCCGAGGGGTTGGTGCAGAAAGTGGTAAGGGTTTTGTTTATAAACAGTGAGGTTATGGTAAGGGTTTGGTAAGGTAATCTGTTTCAAAGCTTGTGTCTGGCAGCAGAACCTCTGATATCTGGACACCTTTTGTTTTAGACATGATTCTAGAACCGGATCTGTCAGCCTGGTGTGATTCTAGAACAGGATCTGTCAGCCTGGTGTGATTCTAGAACAGGATCTGTCAGCCTGGTGTGATTCTAGAACAGGATCTGTCAGCCTGGTGTGATTCTAGAACAGGATCTGTCAGCCTGGTGTGATTCCAGAATAGTCACACCAGGATCCGACATATATTAGTTGATGTATATTTCCTCAGATAAGACAAGATAAGATAAGATGATCCTTTATTAATCCCCTTGGGGAAATTCGGGTGTCAAAGCAGCATGGGGGGGGGGGGGGATACAGAGCTTCACATTACTATACAGTCCAGTATCTACACTGTAGATACAATATAAAAAATAAAAAATAAAAAATAAATACAATACAATACAATATAATATAACAAAGTACAATACAAGATAGTCCAGTGATATGAGTCTCTAGTTCTCAAGTCCCGAGTTCTGACAATGATGGTTCTGGCAGCAGAGCCGGCCGTCCGAGCCCTTGGTTGTAGAGCCTGATGGCTGCCGGCCCAGGCGGTTGAAACACTGGGACATGTCCCCTGGTGCCTCGTACAGCCATGTGTCTCACACTCGTACCGTCTGGGTCAGTGGCGGTTGGAATGCCCCACGGGCCCTGAGGCGAGATTGACAGCTCTTGACAGCTCGGGCCAGCTCGGGCCCCCCCCCCACACACACACACCACCTGACCCGGCACCGGGACATCCCTCCCTCCTCCCACGTGTGCGCAACACGAACGTTAATAAGAACGCTTCAATAAGGAAAGTCACGGAGCATGGAGGGTCATAAAAAAATAAAGTGATCAAATTGCTTTTGTCTTCTCTCTTCTACTGTGAAGCCAAGCTTGGTCATGCAGGTCTCTCTCCCATCTCTCTCTCCTATGATCCCATCTCTCACACACAATTCTGGAAATTCCTGGAATAGTGGAATAAAACAGGAAAAAACGTTTCAGCACCACGGAGAGTGTTCTCCGCACTGCCGCGGTGGTATATAAAGCAGGCCCCAGGCTCGCCACAACAGTGGATTTAAAAGATAGCCACTTTTATAGATAATTCATTTGTATCGCAACGGAGTCACGGATCTAGTCGTGCCACGTAGCATTATGTCGACAAAATTCAAATAGAATAAACAAGTCTAAAACAAAGAATTTTAAACGAAGTTTAGCCTATTAAATCATTTTATAAGCGTTCGTTTATTTGCGGTCTGTGTGAGAACTGAGAAGCATCCATCTGCAGAACAGCCAGACCAGCTCTCTCTGTCCCCACGCTGGCCATGAGGCCGCGGCGGTATATAAAGCAGACAGATAATAAATACTATTATAGAGAAAAGGGCAGTTTACTCACCTATTTGAATGTCATACGACGAGCCTTGCGTTGTGCAAAATCCTCGACAATGTCTTTAATGTCCAACTCCTGGGCTCTGGTGTTTTCAATGGACAGGATTGCAAGCCCACTCAGTCTCTCCTGACCCATGGCGCTCCGCAGGTAGGTCTTAATACGTTTTAACTTGGAGAAGGATCGCTCGGCTGTCGCCACAGTCACAGGTAACGTCAGGAATAACAGCATGGCAGTACACACCTCAGTGAACGAGGAAGTTACGGACTGATGATCCACAAACAGCATTTTTGCAAGTTGGAACACTGACGACTCCTTAGCGATCTCTTGTTTAAAACAGACCCTGAATGACAGGAGTTGAGTGGCAAAGTCATTTGCTAGGTCCCTGTTGTAGTGGTCAGATAGACGTTTTGCCTTCTCATATAGCTCATCGTCTCCTGCATGCTGGAGGGTCATGGGGTGGAGAGCCTCAAACATGAGAGAGGTCTCGCGCATACTACGGAATCTGTGGGACAGCTGGTTGATTATTATGTCCAGATTGGCATTGAAAACATTTACTTTGAAATAGCTTTCTGCATTGGATAGTCGCTCATCTTCACACAGCTCGTCAAAATGACGTTTCTTTCTTCTTACTCTTGTAGGGTCTAATTCGAAGGTATTATGAGCTCCCCATTTGTCTGCAAGCGTCTGTATGGATTATGGATCATTCACTTTCACTCACTGATGATTTCACTCGCTGTAAGAGACAGACGTCTGCTGTTCGTTTTAATTTCCGCACCAGGTAAATTGTCTCATGACGCAATGACGCATTGATTGCTGGGTAATGTTGTTGTCCTCCAGTAACAAGTCAGATTTTGCACTGGAGGCACAACAGGAGAGACAACATTTCACAGCAATCATCATTCTTTAATTTATTTTAGGCTACAATCGGGAAGAATAGGAGGGCCTGACAGCCTGGGGAAAGAGAGAGGAGGGGAGAAGAGGAGAGGAGAGGAGAGGAGAGGAGAGGAGAGGAGAGGAGAGGAGAGGAGAGGAGAGGGGACGAGAGGAGAGGAGAGGAGAGGAGAGGAGAGGAGAGGAGAGGAGAGGAGAGGAGAGGAGAGGAGAGGAGAGGAGAGGAGAGGAGAGGAGAGGAGAGGAGAGGAGAGGAGAGGAGAGGAGAGGAGAGGAGAGGAGAGGAGAGGAGAGGAGAGGAGAGGAGAGGGGAGGGGAGGGCTGGGCTGGGCTGGTGTTCTGCAGATGGTTGCTTCAGTTCTCACACAGACCACAAATAAACGAACGCTTATAAAATGATTTAATAGGCTAAACTTAGTTTAAAATTCTTTGTTTTAGACTTGTTTATTCTATTTGAATTTTGTCGACATAATGCTACGTGGCACGACTAGATCCATGACTCCGTTGCGATACAAATGAATTATCTATAAAAGTGGCTATCTTTTAAATCCATCCACTGCTGTGGCGAGCCTGGGGCGAGCCTTTATCGCTACCGGGGAAACATAGGGGGAACATAGGGGGCCCGGGGAACATAGAACCCTTTTG
>NW_028169675.1:30000-67199 GCF_963971535.1 Notolepis coatsorum | reverse complement strand
CAGTGTGGCTCGTCTATAGCCTAGATCTGCAGCAGGGCGTATTGCCCTGTGGACTGAGAGATATATTTTTTTACTTTGGCCTGACTTGGGCCTCCAGCCTGCCACACCTGGGCCTCCAGCTCTACTGGGCCACTAGCTGCACCTGGGTCCCAGCTATACTGAGCCTCCAGCTCTACTGGGCCTCCAGCTCTACTGGGCCTCCAGCCTGCTCTACCTGGCCTCCAGCTCTACTGGGCCTCCAGCTCTACTGGGCCTCCATCCACCTGAGGACCCAGCTCCACTAGGCCTGCAGGCTGCTCTACCAGGCCTTCAGTCTGTTCCACTGGGCCTCCAGCTCCACTTAGCCTCCAGCCTGCTCTACCTGAGCCTCCAGCTCTACTGGGCCTCCAGCTCTACTGGGCCTCCAGCTCTACTGGGCCTCCAGCTCTACCGGGCCTCCAGCTCTACTGGGCCTCCATCTCCACCTGAGGACCTCCAGCTCCACTAGGCCTGCAGGCTGCTCTACCTGGGCCTTCAGTCTGTTCCACTGGGCCTCCAGCTCCACTAAGCCTCCAGCCTGCTCTACCTGAGCCTACAGCTCCAGGATGACATCAGACACCAGTCCCCCACTGGAGTGTTCCACTACTGGCTGTTGCCAGATCGCCAAGCAGTTGGAGGAGTTGCTGGAGCGGGTCTCCCTCCTCACCACCATCCATCTGGAGGAGCAGAGACATCGGGAGACCATCCTGTCGGCTGACCTGAGAGAAGCACCCCCCGCCCCCCGTTCGGCTGGATCTTCTAGGGAGAGCCTCTACAGGAAGCAAGGAGCCAAGCCCAAGCTCTCCAGCTCCACTCCTACTCACCCCCCTCCCCAGGCCTGGTCTTAAGTGCAGTCGAGGCGTAAGAGGCGAACCTGGGACTCTCGTCTTAGCCCTCCACCTCATGAGTCTCTCTCACTCTCCAACAGATTCAACATCCTGGCGAGTGTGGAGCTTGGCCACCGGACACCAGGGGCCAAGAGGCAACGTCCGGGGTCAGGCTCACCCACTCCTACGGCTAGGAGCTGTCTGGGCCAGCTACTCCTAGCAATTCTAGGCGCCCTGGATTCCCGGTCTTCACCTCCAGACTGAAACCGACCTCCTCTCCCGGGGCGTGGGAACAGGTGTTACAGCAGACTGGTCATGCAGGAATGTCCTTCACTGCTGCTCCTGGTACCACGCCTGTAGCCAACACGCAGGAGGCGTGGATGGGTCCCCTGCCTCACTCTCTGAAGGATCCCCCTCGCCAGCCGCGCCCCCCTCCCACTCGGAATGGTAAACCTACAGACGGCAGACCTCTACGGAGACCCCCAATGGATGGTGAGCCCTGCACCACTCCCCCTCCCTCTGTGCTTGTCATCGGGACTTCAATGGTGCATCATGTGGCTGTCCCGAGGGCCAGAACCTACTGCCTCCCAGGAGCCAGGGTCTCGGACATCAAGGCAGCACTCCCTTCACTCATTAATGACCATCCTCAGGCATCATCCATCATCATCCACTCTGGGTCTAATGACATTAAGTATCAACAGTCTGAGTTATTGAGGGAGGACTTTAGGGCCCTGATCTCCACAGTCCAGTCATCTAAGAAATCCTGCATTATCGCTGGTCCCTTTCCCTCCCCTAGGTATGGGGATGGCAATTATAGTAGGATCCGTGAACTTCATATCTGGCTGAAGGGTTACTGTTGCCTAATGATGATTCCTTATATAGAGAATTTCTATGCTTTCAGGAGACGTCCGGAGCTCTTTGCTAGGGATGGACTTCATCCCAACTTGAATGGAGCCCGGCTGCTCTCCGTGGGTATGGACATGGCTCTGAGATCCGCAGTGAGTGGGAGTAGGGAACTGGACCGGAAACATAGAATAGTGGATGTGGCCTGAAATGGGGTGAGTCCGATCCATCTCATAGTTCCTTGTGTCCATGTTTTTAAAGCTACTCCCAGGGATCAGGCGGATCAAAGCCCTATTGATGGACCTACTCCTAAAAATATCTCTGTTGTATGTGATGGTTTGTCGCGTGGTAGGCCAACCAAAATCGAGGGGTGTGGTCAGGAGTAACCTGGTGGATCTTAAAAATGTGAGATATGTACACCCCTTGTTTCAGGTTCCTGTTCCCATAACCTCTGTACCTAATGATACAGTCTCTGCCACAGTTAGTCTGAACAGCCTATCTGCCTTCAAGGATAGGAAAGGGCTTGGCCTAATCCATTTAAACATACGAAGCCTCCTTCAACAACATAAGTTAGACCATCTGAACATTTTAGTATCTCAGGGTGTTCTATCGGAAACCTGGTTAAAAAAATCTGACAATGACTCATCTGCAGCTTTACAGCAGTATAATTTTTATAGAAGCGACAGAGCTGGCAGAGGGGGTGGGGTTGCAATGTATGTAAAATCCTGTTTGTCTGTTTTAGTATTGAATACCATCACAGTTCCAAAGTGTTTCGAATGACTTGTGCTGAAGGTTGATTTGGGGCCTTGTAACTCTTTAGTTTTGATTGGTGTCTATAGGCCTCCCTGAGGCTAGTGCTACTGATACAATTATGGATATACTGTCATCATTATATTCTAATTCAGAGATGCTAGTGCTGGGTGATTTTAACTTGGACTGGCAGAATGCTGCTTCTATAGTTACCTGAAGGAGGTGAGTGGTAACCTCTGCCTTACTCAGTTGATTACTGAGAGCACTAGACCAAACCCTAAAGAGCATGCTAAATCCACTCTCATTGACTTGATATTTTCTAACAGATGTGACAGGATCTCTACTAGTGGTGTTTTTGATTTAGGCATTAGTGATCATTGTCCTACGGTCTGTGTTCGATCCACAAAGCTGCTGAAATCAAGACTGCGTATTGTTCAAAAAGGAAATCTTAAAATCTTTAACCCCCAAACCTTTTTGGAGGACATTGCTACTAATAATAGTCTATGTTTGGCAGGGTCTGATAATGTGCAAGCTGCACTGGATTATTTTATAAAGACATTTAATTGCTTTGTAGATAAACATGCTCCTTATAAAAGGACTAGGATTAAGGATAGGGTTGCACTGTGGTTCTCAAGTGAGCTGTCAGCATTATTTTCTGAGCGGAACTCTGCGTGGTCACGTGCTAGACGCACTGGGGATACGCAAGACTGGCTTTCCTTAGAAATAGAACTACTGCAGCTGTGAGGAAGGCTAAATCTGATTACTTTTTAGACTTAGTCTCGAATTCCTACTCTAACCCAGCTAAATTCTGGGGTGCAGTAAACCTGTCAAAAAATAACCCTGCTACATTGCCATTATGTATTAATGTGGCTGATTGTAAAATCTCGGATCCTCAGGAAATTGGTCTTGCTTTCAATAAACACTTCATTGAGGCTGGGTCCTTATTTGACAGGTTGTCTACTGGGCTGGCTCCACTGGATGTTGACTCTGACCCTAGCCCAATCTTCGATCATGCCTCGTGTGTACCTACATTTTCCTTCCAGCCATTTTCATCTAGTGAAACTCTCAATATCTTGCAATCCATAGACCCTAAGTGTTCTACTGGTGTGGACAATTTAGATTTTTTTTTTTATAAAACTGGCATCCCCTGTCATTTGTGAGCCATTGTCACACATCTTTAACCTTTCTATTGCATCTGGCATAGTCCCGCAAGTTTGGAAATCTGCCAAGGTGCTCCTCTTGCATAAAAGGGGGATAGGGATAAGATGGATAACTATCGTCCTATCTCCAAACTATCATGCCTAGCCAAAGCACTGGAGACCTTGGTAAACAACCCATTAAAAACCTTTTTCTCAAGTTTCTCAGTGCTAAGTACTCACCAATCGAGTTTCAGAGCAAATCATAGTACTATTACAGCTGTTGCTTTGGTCACTAATGACATTATTTCAGCCCTGGACAATGGGAAGCATTGTGCAGTTCTCTTTGTAGACCTCTCAAACAAGGGCGTAACTCTGTTGTCAGTGGTGGGGGGGACATATTTGGGGGCGTGGTCAGTGGCGGAGGGGTGCTACGTATAGTTGTATGGTCGCGGGGGGTGAAGGGGGGTGTCCCCCCTTTTCGTAGATTTGAATTTTTTTAAATCAGTTGTGCAAGTCAATTTTGGTGAGTTGTTTCTATATAATTCACTTATGACAAGTCATAATGCCGCGCGAGTCTCGGAACGTGCATACTACGTTGTGTGTATGAGAGAGAGAGAGAGAGAGAGAGAGAGAGAGAGAGAGAGAGAGAGAGAGAGAGAGAGAGAGAGATAGAGAGAGAGAGAGAGAGAGAGAGAGAGAGAGAGAGAGAGAGAGAGAGAGAGAGAGAGAGAGAGAGAGAGAGAGTGAGAGTGAGAGAGAGATCGCGATTGCGCTATTTATCACAGTTTCACACCAAACTGGGGAGGGGTGTTACAGTATGTAGCCTATTTGAGCACACCTGAATACTGGGCTGTTGTTGATATGCAAAGACAGCTGTGGTACTTAGCGCCGGGTGCTCACCTGGCTACGTGACTTTGCATGACAATGGCTCAGAGATGGCCAAGCAGCCGTTTTCCTATCACGTCGCGTCACCATTTATTATCGTGCAGGGGACACTAACTGCATTCTGAAAACATGCCGGGGACCTGTCCCCGGTGTCCCCCGCCATAGTTACGCCCCTGCTCTCAAAGGTGTTTGATACAGTAGACCATCACTTGCTTTTGAATAGTCTAGCTAGCATTGGCCTGGATAAAGCCGCTTGTGCTTGGTTTCAGGACTATTTTGTCTTCAAGGTGTCAATCTGTGAATTCAGGTAACTTTCAATCTGATTTCCTGCCATTGTCTAAGGGTGTACCACAGGGTTCGGTATTGGGGCCGGTCCTCTTTACAATCTATATTAATGATATTGTTTTTAGTCTTTCAGCCCTAGCAGGTTGTCAGGCTCATCTTTATGCGGATGATACAGTTGTCTACTGCATTGCGGATATTGTTCAGGATGCTATTGTGAACCTGCAGCTTGCGTTTGACACTCTCCAAAATGCTCTAGCTAACCTCAAGTTAGTGCTTAATGCTAGTAAAACCAAGTCTATGATGTTTTCTAGAGCCAGGGTTATAGATTATGACATGCTACACCTAACAACGGCAAATGGTTTGTATATTGAAAGAGTTAGCTAGTATAAATATCTTGGTATATGGCTGGATGATAAACTTTCTTTTAAATTCCATATAGATAACCTAGCTACAAAATTACGGCAAAAGATTGGTTTATTGTACCGTAACCACGCTAGTTTTCCTATGTTCTGTAGGAAAATTATTGTACAGGCTGTTTTTTTTGTCAATATTGGACTACGGTGATGTCATTTACAGACATGTGTCTGCGTCTACATTAAGGCCTTTGGATTCTGCCTACCACTCCGCCCTAAGATGGGTGACAAATATGATACTCACCATTGTCTTTAGTATGAGAAGTTAAGCTGGCCATCTCTCTCGTTGCGACGTAGTTATCATAGGTATCTTTTTTATCTACAAAGCAATTATTGGCAAACTTCCACCGTATATTACATCTTTGTTGGTCTGGAGTGCTGTCGCCTACCAAACTCGTTCGAATGATCGGCTTGTGCTTAGGGTGCCTCGAGTTTGGTCTGAGCTTGGAAAGTCTGCCTTCTCCTACGATGCTCCATACACATGGAATACCCTACAACAGACTCTAAAGCTCGGAGCATTCCCGTCATTCATGGAGTTTAAAGGCATTGCACTTGACCTATGTACTGAATCATGTAATTGTTTTTAATCCATCATTGTAGTCATTGTAATTCATTGTAATTAATAACTGTTATGATATTTGTGTCCTTTGTTAACTCGTCATCACTGTAAATGAGGGAAACCTCAGTGCTTTCACGAGTATAAATAAAGGTTTGAAAAATACAGTACAGTTATATAGTTATATATTAGTATGTATAGTTATATACAGTACAGTTATATAGTTATATATTAGTATGTACAGTTATATATTTATATATTAGTATATATGGTTATATACAGTATAGTTATATAGTGATATATTAGTATGTATAGTTATATACAGTATAGTTATATATTAGTAAGTATGGCTATATACAGTACAGTTTTAGTTATATATTAGTATGTATAGTTATATATATTAGTGCTGTCAGGTGATTAAAAAATTTATCTAATTAATTACAGGATTCGTAATTAATTTATCTAATTAATCGCATTTTAATCGCATAACCATTTTAGGCCTGATATTTTATATTCTATAATCATATTTCAAATAGCATGTGTCCGGATGGCAGAATTCAGTACTGTATCTACAAAACCTTCTGTTTAATCATCTTCCCTTTATTCATTTGCTTAGATTTTTCAGGTCTGGTCAATTTTAGCATGGTGTTATTAAATTTGTATTGATATTCTCATTTGGTTCATTACAATTTACTTAAGCCTAGTAACAGACACAGTATTTCTGACACTGGGAATACATTCCCTGAGATCCATAGATGTCCCTAGAATCAGGGCGGCTGGGTGGTGCAGCGGAGATTGCGCTCGTCACCAATGCAAGAGACTCCGGTCTCGAATCCAGGTGTCAGCATTGCCTCCGGCTTGGGCGGCCGTCATTTAGATTTGGACGTTGTGGACAGCGACTCCTACAGGTCGGTTGGGGGACGCCTGCACAGCAGAGACAGGAAGTAGCAGAGGTAGTGTGAGCCTCCCATGCGTTACACCTTGCCACTGAGAGTCCGCGCTTGCAGGTGAAAAGATGTGACAGGCTGCCTCCTCGTGTACCGGAGGGGACACGTGATGCAAGGCTTCTATCCTCCCTACAACCGACCAGTGGGGGGCATAGTCGAGCAACGTTCAAGAAAGGGGAGGGGAGAATTGGAAACACGAAATTGGGATGGGAGAAAAATAAGGAGAAAAAGTGGATACAAAAAAAAGATGTCCCTAGAATCAGATACCAAGAACATGCAAATGGACCATTTAAAAAGAAAATTAAATGTTTATTCTATGTTCTTATGGAATGAATGAGATTTATAAAAAAATATATACATAAATATAAAAAAAATACTATAATTTTTGTTTGAATTGTTTTTAATATATATATATTTTCTTGGATACATTTTCATAACGGGATAACTTGCTGTGTAATTAATTAATCTAATTAACGTGATAAACTGACAGCCCTAATATATATATATATATATATATATATATATATCTGCTGTCAATCGATTAAAATATTTAATCGCGATTAATCGCATGATTAATCGCATTTAAAAAAAATATTGTATCTACCTTAAACTGATCTTTTTCAAGTTCCAAGTTTTAATACTCTTATCAACATGAGAGTCAACAAATGCTTGCTTTATGCAGCCATTTAACACAAAAGGATGACCCTCATGCATTGCAAATTTGCATAAAATTCAAAACAGGTGATGCACAAAATAACTTAAAAGAAAAAAACTATTTAAAACAACGAATAAAGTGTGCATGAAATACACAAGGTGTAATCACCACTCCCCTGAGTGAAGTCTAGTAAAAAAAAAAAATTATTTGAATTTTTTAAAGTTAATCGTGAGTTAAAAAAAATAGTGGCGTTAATAGAATCGGGCGATAACGCGTTAATACCGCGTTAACTTTGACAGCCTTGGCTGGTGTTCGACTCTGTGGGAGGTCTGGCGGGGGGGGGGGTTTGGTTGGACCTTTCCCGGACCTTCCCTGGAGTTGGGTATTGGTCTCTTGCGTGTGCTTTGGTGGATTTTGGTTGGTCTTCGTCATTGGGCTTCCTCAGTTCGCTGACTGGTTTTGGGGTTCCTTGCATGGGGGGCTCGCTGTGGCTTCTGCTGTGTTCCGGGGGTGTCCTGGGGGTCCCGGTGTCGTCTCGGACCGTCCCGATCCTGCGTGTCTTCTTATTTGGCCGCTGTTGTGTCTGTCTGCTTGAGTGTTTGGAGGAGTCGTGTCTCCTTTGTCGTGGCTGCGGGTCCTGACGCGAGTGGCCTGCCATTCCTCTGTGGAGTTTGGGGGTGAAGATGTGGGATTCGCTGGTTTTTCCTCGTGGTGGCGGGGGGCACCGGGACCGGGGGAGATGGGGCGGCCCGCAGGGGTGGCATTCCTGTGGCCGTGCATGGCGATGTGAGTGGCGCGCGGGCTGTTTTGTGTTTTTCCTCATGGCGTACTTTATCGGGGGGTGTGTCTTGGATGGGGACGTGGTAGGGATTGATGTGTGGGGTGTCTTAGGGGGACTGACTGTTCCGGGGGGGGGGTTCACATGCCTTCGAGCGACATTGTACTTATACTATACTTATTTTATGCCATTATTACGTTTACATTGCACTACTTTTATTGTCTTTTATACCTATTCTTATGTCTGCAATTTATGCATTGTTTTTTTATTCTGTCAATCTGTGTGCTGATTTTATGCCTATGTTAATTTTATAATATATAGATAGTTATTCACATTTATTATTGTTATATTGTAGAAATGTGTGCATTGAAAGTCTCGACGACATTGAAAATGAGGGTGACCTTTATTGTCTTTTCGAGTATAAATAAAGGTTGATGACGATGATGTTCTATAGTAGGGATGTTTGATATTGGCTTTTTTACCGATATCCGATATACCGATATTGTCCAACTCTTAATTTCCGATACCGATATCAACCGATACTGATATATGCAGGGTTCCCCCCCCTCAAAAAACTGAATAATTTCAGGTAATTAACATTACATATCTCTTGTCGTGGAATTAACACAACATTATGCATACTTTTGACAATAAATAAAATCAGAATTTGTTCTTACTTGCTTGCCTGGGTAAATAAAGCTTAAATAAATGTAAAAAAAACTAAAATAAAATAAAGTTTTTTGAAAACCGATACCGATAATTTCCGATAATATTACATTTTAATGCCAATATCGGCCGATAATATCGGTAGGCCGATAATATCGGACATCCCTATTCTATAGTTATATCTAGTTATATACAGTATTGTTCTATAGTTATATATAGTTATATACAGTATAGTTAGTTATATCTAGTTATATACAGTATTGTTCTATAGTTATTAAGGCTGTCAAAGTTAACGCGGTATTAACGCGGTATCACCCGATTCTATTAACGCCACTATTTTTTTTTTTTTTACTTTTGTTTTTGTTTTAACTAGACTTCACTCAGGTGTATTATTGATGCTCTCATTGATACTATGTTTGTTTCTGAAGTGTGTGTGTGTGTGTGTGTGTGTGTGTGATATATATAGAGAGAGAGGGGGGTGAGAGAGATGAGGAAGGGGCAAGAGAGAAAGAGAGTTGGGAGAGTGTGTGTGTGAGAGAGAGAGGGGGGGGGGGTGTGATTACTCAGCCCTTGTGTGGGTGAATGTAACAAGTTCCTAACGTTTTCTTTCCCCTATTATTTCATGCACACTTTATTCATTGTTTTAAATTATTAGTTTCTTTTAAGTTATTTTGTGCATCACTCTGTTTTGAATTAGATGCAAATTTGCATTGCATGAGGGTCATCCTTTTGTGTTAAATGGCTACATAAAGCAAGCATTTGTTGACTCTCATGTTGATAAGAGTATTAAAACTTGGAACTTGAAAAATATCCGTTTAAGGTAGATTTTTTTTTTTATAAAAATGCGATTAATTTGCGATTAATCGCGAGTTAACTATGGACAATCATGTGATTAATCACGATTAAATATTTGTATCGATTGACAGCACTAATAGTTATATATAGTTATATACAGTATAGTTATATAGTTATATACAGTTAAGTTATATAGTTATATACAGTATTGTTCTATAGTTATATACAATATTGTTCTATAGTTATATACAGTATAGTCAGGGGTGTAAAAAGTACCCATAAATTATACTTAAGTGAAAGTATGGGTACCGTCTCAAAATCTGACTCAAGTAAAAGTCAAAGTATCTGGCTAAAAACACACTTGAGTAAAAGTAAAAAAGTCCTACTTTGCCCACAATGGAATGTGTTCTGTGATAGACCATGCTGAAATGAAAGAACAGAGGACACTTTTTTTGCATTAAAATTATTATTATAAACAATTATTTAATGCACTTCTCCATTGAAGGTAAACTAACATGGACGGCATTCACATCACAGCATGAATAATATGACAATATTAAAAACAGAATGGTGTATCCTGAATAATATGACAATATTAACCACAGCATACTGGATTATCCTAAATAATATCACAATATTAAAGACAGAATACTGGAGTACCCTGAATAATATCACAATATTAAATACAGAATACTGGAGTACCCTGAATAATATCACAATATTAAAGACAGAAACTGGAGTACCCTGAATAATATCACAATATTAAAGACAGAATACTGGAGTACCCTGAATAATATCACAATATTAAAGACAGAATACTGGAGTACCCTGAATAATATCACAATATTAACCACAGCATAATGCGGATCGGACTGTCTATTCTTCTGATAGCAGGTGTTTAATCAAAGATCCCCGCTTTCAAAGTTTCTAGTGTTGCACAAGGACCAATCAGCTTCATTTTCCATTGATGGGTATTTGATTGGCTGTTTACCTGCGGTCGCAGGATTAATAACGTTAACGTTAGTTCGGCCAGATAAACAATTAAAATATACTAATTAAAATGGTTGGACCTGTGAGATTTGTACTTTGTACTTTGTAGGTCTGCATTTTAAATGTAAGGTGTAAAAAGGATGATTTTTTTCCCTGAAATGTAATGGAGTAAAAGTACAAAGTATACAAACCTAATAATACTTGAGTAAAGTACAAATCCCCCAAAACAGTACTTAAGTACTTTACACCCCTGAGTATAGTTATATATAGTTATATACAGTATAGTTATATATTAGTCATGTCTGTGAGAGAGATACAGAGAGAGAGATACAGAGAGAGATATACAGGGAGAGATGCAAAGAGAGATACAGAGAGAGATACCAAGTTACAGTATATATACAGATAGAGAGATACAGAGAGTCAAGTCAAATGTATTTACAAAGCACATTTCATACACAGAGGCAATCCAAAGTGCTGTACACAAAACAATAATAAAGAAGGCACAGTATATACAATTATTCTCTCTATCTCTGTCTGTGTGTCTCTCTCTGTCTGTCTTTCTCTCTGTCTCTCTGTCTGTCTCTCTCTCTGTCTGTCTGTGTGTCTCTAAACAGCAATATATTACAATGTAGAATTATCATGTCAAAACAAAACAGCGAGAGACACAAAGACAGAGAGACACACATACAGAGAGAGACACACAGACAGAGAGAGACACACAGACAGAGAGAG
Source organism: Notolepis coatsorum (assembly GCF_963971535.1). Classification (NCBI taxonomy): domain Eukaryota; kingdom Metazoa; phylum Chordata; class Actinopteri; order Aulopiformes; family Paralepididae; genus Notolepis; species Notolepis coatsorum. Next base: position 55,920 of record NW_028169675.1, on the reverse strand, counting down.
ACACAGACAGAGAGACACACAGACAGAGAGATACACAGGGTAAAATGAGACACTAAATGTGTTTGTGAGGTTGTTAAATAAATAAAACATGAATAAAACATTCAGCACTTTGGCCCATTTCTCCTCCTGAGAGGCTATAGCTAGTATTCTATAGTGTGTATATTACTGTATATAGCTAGTATTATATAGTGTGTATATTACTGTATATAGCTAGTATTATATAGTGTGTATATTACTGTATGCTAGTATTATATAGTGTGTATATTACTGTATATAGCTAGTATTATATAGTGTGTATATCACTGTATATAGCTAGTATTCTATAGTGTGTATATTACTGTATATAGCTAGTATTATATAGTGTGTATATTACTGTATATAGCTAGTATTATATAGTGTGTATATTACTGTATATAGCTAGTATACTATAGTGTGTATATTACTGTGTATAACTAGTATAGTATAGTGTGTATGTGTGTATATAGCTAGTATTCTATAGTGTGTATATTACTGTATATAGCTAGTATTATATAGTGTGTATATTACTGTATATAACTAGTATTCTATAGTGTGTATATTACTGTATATAGCTAGTATTCTATAGTGTGTATATTACTGTATATAGCTAGTATTCTATAGTGTGTATATTACTGTATATAGCTAGTACAGTATAGTGTGTATATTACTGTATATAGCTAGTACAGTATAGTGTGTATATTACTGTATATAGCTAGTACAGTATAGTGTGTATATTACTGTATATTGTATATGTATATTGACCACTTTTTTTTGAACACTTTTGTTTACACTTGTTACATACTTTTGACTTCTATTTTATACTTATCTATTTAATTTTTTATCTAGCACACTCAGAATAGCTAGTATTCTATAGTGTGTATATCACTGTATATAGCTAGTATTCTATAGTGTGTATATTACTGTATATAGCTAGTATTCTATAGTGTGTATATTACTGTGTATAGCTAGTATAGTATAGTGTGTATGTGTGTATATTACTGTATATATAGCTAGTATAGTATAGTGTGTATATTACTGCATATAGCTAGTATAGTATAGTGTGTATATTACTGTATATAACTAATACAGTGTAGTGTGTATGTGTGTATATTACTGTATATAGCTAGTATTCTATAGTGTGTATATTACTGTATATAGCTAGTATTCTATAGTGTGTATATTACTGTGTATAGCTAGTATAGTATAGTGTGTATGTGTGTATATTACTGTATATATAGCTAGTATAGTATAGTGTGTATATTACTGCATATAGCTAGTACAGTATAGTATAGTGTGTATATTACTGTATATAACTAATACAGTGTAGTGTGTATGTGTGTATATTACTGTATATAGCTAGTACAGCATAGTGTGTGTGCATATTATTGTATATAGCTAGGACAGCATAGTGTGTATATTACTGTATATAACTAGTACAGTGTAGTATGTATCTGTGTATATTCCTGTATATAGCTAGTACAGCATAGTGTATGTGTGTATATATTAGAGTATATAGCATGGGCCCATTACTTACTTAGGCCCATCGCTCCCAATGGAGCATAGGCCATCTACGACTTTTCTCCATCCAACACGGCTTTGGGCTGTCCTTTCTGCCTCCCCCCAGCTAGTTCCTTGTCTCCTGAGCTCCGCCTCAGTGTCCCGCCGCCAGGTGTTCTTAGGCCGCCCTCTCTTCCGCTTCCCCTGGGGATTCCAAGTCAGGGCCTGTCGTGTCTCAGTTGCCCTGCTTGTAGCCACCTTGTCTTCCCTGGTTCAATTCTGGTGGTTTTCCTGGGGGTTAAGAGGGGAGTCGGCCTTAGTTACAGCTTCCTTTCGGCTTTCACTGCACGGCGTCATGCGCCTCCTGTGTGGGAGCCCTTCTTTTCCCAGGTCGAGTTGGTTTTGAATTATCGTAGATGCTTTAGTAACGTGTTTTTTTTCCCAGGTAGGGTCGTTGGCCCTACGCAAACCCATTTAACCTCTGGGGGAGGGTTTTGGAGTTGGCTTGTTAGTCCTCTTCCCACGCCTATTGTCTTCCAGGTGATGGATTGCAGCCTCACACCATGTGAGGCCAGACAGGCTGAGGGTCGTGTACAAGCTGTCTCGGCACGTCAAGCCCAACCAACTCCTGCTGCTGTGTATTGAAAGCTGCACTAGCCCTTATGCCCCCCTAACGATTTTGCAGAGTTGTCACCTTAGTGCATGAAAAGATTGCATCACGTTCAAGGTCATAAAAAACTTAATTTGTAATATTTCGTTCCAATTCTTTTTTTATGAATACCACTATGAACCTAACTCAACATATCTATCAAAGATTCCAAATATTTCCGTTTGTAGGGTTAGGGTTAGGGTTAGGGTTGGGGTTAGGGTTAGGGTTAGGGTTAGGGTTAGGGTTGGGGTTAGGGTTAGGGTTGGGGTTAGGTTAGGGGACTGTTGAGCAAGTGTTGGGGTGGGCATGGGCACAGGGATGAGATTTTACCTTCTCCTAATCTTTCTGTCTGGGTAACCCTAACCCTAACCCTAACCCTAATGGGAAGAAAAAAAACACCAAGGTTTTTTCCAGGCTAAAGTGTATAACTTTTTTTTAGAGGCATTCTAATGATGATCCTTTTATATATTGAATATATATCAAAGATGACCAATCTGACCCAATTTCATGACATAATAATCAACACAGCCATCGTTGTACACAGAAACACAAATACATATAGGCAAAAAACACAAAATAGTCGCTAAGGGGGCAGAAGGGCTAGGCGAGCTAACCCTACCAGCAACGCAAGACAGCCAGCAACGCAAGACAGTAAATGGGGCCATTATTGCTCCAATATTATTTGGAAATGTATGTGGAGAGCTGTGTAACTGTATCTCAATCTGCACATAGATCTGTAAAGCTGTACATGAAGCTGTACATAGATCTGTAAAGCTGTACATTTGTTTATTGTTATTTGCACTTACAAACATACATTCTGGAATAAATGTAGATTTATAAACCTATATAGAATAACTACACAACCCCCCCCCCCCCCCACATTATGCGCAAACACACATGCGCATATCCCTCTCTCATACACACAGATATATACAATACAGCATTATACAATGAAAAAATTGAAGAAAAGAAAAGACTACTCACAAATACACAAGGATACTAAAGACTACAGGATCTGTAGTTCTTTTTTAAGCTTTCTTTTGAATGTATTTAAAGTGGAACATGTTTATGTTCGATTTGTCATCACTGCACCGTGATAGACAAATGAGAATTTGACAACAGAGGTCCTACAGAACATAGATATGTAAACCTGTACATGGATCTGTAAAGATGTACATAGATATGTAATGCTGTACATAGATCTGTAAAGACGTACATAGATCTGTAATGCTGTACATAGATCTGTAAAGATGTACATAGATCTGTCAAGCTGTACATAGATCTGTAAAGGCATACATAGATCTGTAATGCTGTACATAGATCTGTAAAGATGTACATAGATCTCTCAAGCTGTACATAGATCTGTAATGCTGTACATAGATCTGTAATGCTGTACATAGATCTGTCAAGCTGTACATAGATCTGTAAAGGCATACATAGATCTGTAATGCAGTACATAGATCTGTAAAGATGTACATAGATCTGTAATGCTGTACATAGATCTGTAATGCTGTACATAGATATGTAAAGATGTACATAGATCTGTAATGCTGTACATAGATCTGTAATGCTGTACACAGATCTGTAATGCTGTACATAGATCTGTAAAGATGTACATAGATCTGTAAAGACATACATAGATCTGTAATGCTGTACATAGATATGTAAAGATGTACATAGATATGTAAAGATGTACATAGATCTGTAATGCTGTACATAGATCTGTAATGCTGTACATATACCTGTAAAGCTTTACATAGATCTGTAAAGCTGTACATAGATCTGTAATGCTGTACATAGATATGTAAAGATGTACATAGATCTGTAATGCTGTACATAGATCTGTAATGCTGTACACAGATCTGTAATGCTGTACATAGATCTGTAAAGATGTACATAGATCTGTAAAGACATACATATATCTGTAATGCTGTACATAGATATGTAAATATGTACATAGATATGTAAAGATGTACATAGATCTGTAATGCTGTACATATACCTGTAAAGCTTTACATAGATCTGTAAAGCTGTACATAGATCTGTAATGCTGTACATAGATCTGTAATGCTGTACATAGCTCTGTAAACTCTCTGTGTGTCACTCTCTGTGTGTCACTCTCTGTGCGTCACTCTCTGAATCTGTGTATTTCTTTCTTCTTTTTTTCAGGAGAGCCACATCAGTTTGATGCTGCCTTCACAGGACCACTCCGCAAGAGGTATCTTCTGTTTCTTTAGTCCTATGTATTCAGGACCACCCTGAGACCACCCTGCTTCATACTCACACAGCCCATTACAACCAGTCTGACACTGTTGACCACTAGTTTCAAGTTTCAAGTTTCAAGTTTCTTTAATAGTTGTCATACAGAAGTACAGAATACTTTTATACAAAATGCTTCTTACTGTTACGCTCCAGAGACTGTGCTAGACAAGATAAGTATCAAATAACATAGTATAGCATGTAAATTAGAAGTAGAAAATGAGGTCACAGTGTTCAGTATAGACATATGTACAATATTCGATGCAGAATAGACGTAACTGAGTTACCATATAATATACAATACTATGCAGTGTACTAATATACAATACTATATAGTGCAAAGCAGAAATGGGATGAGGTACAATTTTAGGTACAATTTACAGTAAGGTGTACGAGTTGTAGTGCAAATCCTTTATCAATAAATATAAAGTGTGGGGAGTGGGTGCTACAGTGTGTTTGTTTAAAGTGAGTGTGTGCGTGTGGATGTGTGTGCTATGTGCGTTTGATGGTTGTTTTGTAGTGTTCATTGTTCGTTGAGCAGCCTGATGGCCTGGGGATAGAAGCTTCTTCTGAGTCTTTCTGTGCTCGCCTTGAGACTCCTGTATCGCTTGCCTGACCGCAGCAGTTCAAAGAGGCAGTTGTTCGGGTGACTGGAGTCCTTAATGATTCTCTTAGCCTTGCCCCTGCACCGCTTGTTGTAAATGTTCTGGAGGGTGGGGAGCCCCCCTCCAATTGTGCGTTCGGCTGAACGTGTCACTCTTTGTAGTCTGCTTCGGTCTTGTGCAGTGTTATTCCCAAACCAGGAGGTGATGTTGCCAGTCAGGATGCTCTCTATTGTACATGAGTAGAAGTTCTTAAGGATATTCTGACTGACTTGGAACTTCCTGAGGAAGTAGAGGCGTTGTCGTGCCTTCTTCACAACACTGTCAATGTGTGTGGTCCATGTCAAGTCCTCGGATATGTAGGCTCCGAGGTACTTAAAGCTGTTCACTCTCTCAACCGGTGCCCCGTCGATGCTGAGGGGGCTGTAGTCCTTGACCCCCGACCTCCTGAAGTCCACAATCATGTTGACCCAGTACAACCAGTCTGACACTGTTGACCACTAGGAGCTGCCCAGTACAACCAGTCTGACACTGTGGACCACTAGGAGCTGCCCAGTACAACCACAGTCTGACACTGTTGACCACTAGGAGCTGCCCAGTACAACCACAGTCTGACACTGTTGACCAGTAGGAGCTGCCCAGTACAACCACAGTCTGACACTGTTGCCCACTAGCAGCCTCCCAGTACAACCAGTCTGACACTGTGGACCACTAGGAGCTGCCCAGTACAACCAGTCTGACACTGTTGACCACTAGGAGCCTCCCAGTACAACCACAGTCTGACACTGTTGACCACTAGGAGCGACCCAGTACAACCACAGTCTGACACTGTGGACCACTAGGAGCTGCCCAGTACAACCACAGTCTGACACTGTTGACCACTAGGAGCTACCCAGTACAACCACAGTCTGACACTGTGGACCACTAGGAGCTGCCCAGTACAACCACAGTCTGACACTGTTGACCACTAGGAGCTACCCAGTACAACCACAGTCTGACACTGTTGACCACTAGGATCTGCCCAGTACAACCAGTCTGACACTGTTGACCACTAGGATCTACCCATTACAACCACAGTCTGACACTGTTGACCATTAGGATCTGCTCTGTCTGTGTGCCTACAATTATGTTTCTTTAATCTGAAGTAAGTCTTTGGAATGCTGTGCGTCTGGAGAGAAAAAGTCACACAATTCAGTGTTTTTACTCAATATCTCAGCGACACCTGTGAGTTACGAAACACCAGCGGTTCTCCATAACCGGACGGGTCTCTCCTACATAACTGGTGTTCTACGACCCGGCTGCGGAAAAAACAAACCCGAAATGAGGAATGTTACTGCTCGGTTCGTCCGGTTGAGCAGTTTCGCCGTATCTGATTGTTACAGTTTTTCACAATTGCTAAAACACATTTCACGAAACTGCCCTCCCTTTTCCCAAAACTCTAAACACAAAACACTTTTCTCAAGCTACATACAGTGTAAGGGTTCATCATTTCCTGGCCAGGCTTTGCCTGCTGCTCCCTCCTCCCCACCTCTCCATGGACTTCCTCCATGCATGAACTTTGTGAACAGTCGTGTCCCGCTCATAGACAATGCTCTACTGCCATCCTGTGGCCTACTTCAGTTGGTGCTGCCCTGCATGGATCTCTGTCTTTCTGTATTTATTGATCTCCTGTCTGTCATCACTAATCTACTGTATCTGTATCTGCTGTCTGTGCTGTGCCCCATTGTCTAGTCTAGTGTTGTCTCAGCTGTGTCTGTATCTATTGTTATTTAGTCTCATCATGTTTTAGTCCTTAGTGTCTGTCTCCCCAGCTGTCGCTGATTATTAATCAACCTCTGTATTTATGCCTGTGAGCCCCTTGTCTTCCCTGTGGCGTCATTGCGTTTCCTGCATGGCTCTGTGTGTTTGGTTCTCCCCTTGGTCTGTTCCTGCTGTTTGCGGAATAGAGACTTGTTTGTCGTGAAGCTCCCTGTGTATCCTGTATATTCGCCTGTTTACTCGCCGGGTAACGTTTTGCACCGTGCGCCTTTTCCAGCCTTGCTGTGTTTTGTTTTCGTTTGTTTTCTAGCTTTCTCAGTTTAGTGTCGCTACTGTTTGTTTTGCTTTCTTTATTTAAAGTGTCTCTACTGCGAGTATATGCAGCACCGTCGTGTGACGTGTTTATTGTTTTGTACGTTTTTGGAGACTCTCTCCTTTTTTTTCATTACCAAGTTACTCGAATTAAAGGAGCAGTGCTCAAATTCGACTCGAACTCATTTACCAACTGCTAAACCAATTCTGCTAAAGTGTAGGATTTAGCATTTTGTGTGTGAGTTTTGAGATTTGTGTTTAGGGTTTTGAAGAAGTCAGGTAGTCTATCAGGAAATGTGTTTAAGAAATTGTGAGGCGGCACTGTCTAGGTCGGATTGTGCCGGCAGAAAAATGTTGCACGGTTCAGAAATAGGTAGAAATAGAGATATTGGCATTTTGAGTGCTTTGAAATGTTGAAAATCTGTTTCCTTATTTGCTAAACTTAATAGGACTTGTAAATGTGTTAATTTTTGTTAGATTGTCCGACAGTATTTCTTCCGATGCAGTAGAAAGAATGTAAGGTTATTCTATAACCCTAGTTATATGAGTATAGCGAGCGCTCTGCCCTTCCAATCTAATATTGAAAATAACTTTCACATGTACACACCCCTATTCACCTCCGCCTGGCCACACCCACATCCGTTCCTCTACATAAGCAGGGTCGTGGCCACACCATCAGCTCCTTCCCAAGTCTTTCACCACCGAAGGCGAAGACCACTGGGCCCTCAGTGAGTCCGAGCAGAGCGCTCGCTATACTCATATAACTAGGGTTATAGAATAACCTTATGTTATATATCGTATAGCTTACGCTCTGCTCTTAGTGGAACACAGGAGCTGAGCAGAGCGGAAGCTCGACAAATGTACCCGCTGAGGCCCCCCACAACCATCAGAACCGGGGAGGACCCGAGCCCCCTGGACCCCCCTAGAGGAGGACAGGAGGGAATCGGATCCGACTGTGTGAAGGGTTTACGAGGGTTTACAAAACGCACAGAGTGAGCAGACCGTGGGACTTACCTTCACTCAGAAGGACCCGCAACCACCCAGGCGCGCATCCCACATGCCACCAGGGAACGGACGGGAAGCAAAAACACCTCCGTCACAGCCCCCAACATCACGGGGTTGAAGGTCAAGAACCTAACCCCGTGGCAAGGCCGTAGCAGCGGAGCGCAGAGGAGGTCCCAGCCCTAGGACAACCTGAGGGCCAGGACCCCCAAGAGACTACCCCCCCACAATACTGTTGGGCCAGACGGTGCGCCGGGGAGACAACCCCCAAGGGGGTTGATCCCTCAATCCAAGCAACGGGCCAGAACCCGACCTGTGCCTGGAGCACTGCGGACTAGACAGGCGCCTAAGGGGTCTACTGTGAGAACCGGACCCCGGCGGAAGGGGTGTTCGGTATGCTGTGCACCATGTCATGACCTCCACAAACCCGACCCCCCATCCAGTGGGGTCGAGGTTCAAAGGAGAGGCTGACACAATTGGCAGACGTCATGAAAGATGCGGGGGCATACTCTTGGGCAGACGGGGTCAAGCCCGGCCTCAACCCGAGAGTCGATTCTGCTACCAACACACCAGAGAACCAACCACCTCCCTATGTTTAGTTTAACAGGAGGCGGTTGTTCCCTTAACCCACCAAGAAAACATAGAAACATAACTGCGCGTATACACAGGCTATACAAGCAGGACAAGTGTTTCAGTTTTTAAAGGGTTAACCCAGGCCAACAGGTCGACGAGAACGAGTCCGGACCTGGGCCTGGCGAACCGGGACCTACACAGGGATACCTAGAGGGGCTGACAGCAACCACCCCGACAGCCCCCTCCCATGCCCGCCCAGCAGGGGGAGGGAGGGGTGAAACAATGGAGAAGGACCAGGCCCCCTAACACAGCGCAAGGTACAACACAGTATGGACCAAGCACGTCATTGTTATGGGCAGCTCGTAGTGGCATACATATGACACACACATCCACAACATCAATCCCCGCGAAGCCCGGACCGACCCGTCATTTTCCCCCCGGAAAAGCACAAAGTCCTTCGGGGTACCAGAACAGCAGATCTGCACCCCGGCGAACAATGGGTTACCTGACCTGGTCCGGCGTGACCAGAACCAGTCCTGCGTCCTAGTCACGCCGCCATCCCCAGTCCTAAGAGGGGGGTAGGTACGCGTGTCGATCTAAAACATCACAGAGGGCGCCACCAAGACGGACAGTACGTGAATGTGCTGCTCCTGGTGGCCCAACTCATGGGCGTGAGACCCCTCCGCCAATGTAATGATCTACTCCGTCATCTCCCCCCGGAGATGCACGTGAGTCATCGAGTCTAACCTAGTGCACTGGCGCTCGGTAGAGATAAAAATCTCCTTCCCAGTCGCCCGCATAAAAAACGCTGTTTCTATGAATTGAGCAACCAAGGCGCGCCGGCCCATAATGTGGTTCCACATTGGAAGCACCCAGGGCCAGCGCTACATGCATGTCAAGAACCCGAAACACATCAATGGTGAATTCTAATAAGAAACACCAGACAACGTTCCCTCCATGCTGTCTGGGACGAGCAGCAGGAAGCCGGTCAATAAGACACAGACACGGGTCTCATATGACGCGTCTGAGGGCATCCCGGTCAATTCTACTCTTTACGTTAGAGGGGAAGACAGAAGTTCCCCCAGAGAGACCTCTACGTGAGTAACAATTGAAAAAGATACATGTAATAATAATTGGGCCAAGTGACCAACGGCCCAATACACACTGTAATAGAGAGCAGAGCGGAAAACGAACAGTTTTCGAATGCATCGCATCATCCAACTTTGACAATGACAGCGGTCTGCAGCACAGAGCCTGTAAACTCACGGATGTCTCATGGCCAATAGGAAAACGCGCCCAGTGACGTATTCCATGGCCGGGGAGAAATCCCGTGACCCACCCATCCTAACATGGAGTGGAACCAGGGAACCCCCCCCTTCCCCCTCCCTGTGATGTGCTGATCCCTCAGCCGACAGGGAGACTGACAGGCAGGAGGTCCACCTCCCGGCCAATCAGTAAAGGGGGGGAGGGATTTATTAGTCCACTCCTTATGACCCCTCACCCCTGATACTATGCAACAACAAAGCAGAGCCATGACACCAGTCGTAGCGCGCTACATGAAAGCACATTATACCTGTTAGGGTAACAGCTTCACATTCTGCATGCCAGCCACAGACGATAACCTTGTTTGTGCAAAAACTGGCTTTATACACGGCTTCAGGCTCATGTGCAAACTTGCCACCTGAATTTTTACACCTTTACCCTAAAGTAAGAAAAAACATAGACCAAAGAGAGGGGCCAAAAGGCCTTGGTACAAGCGCTACACATGTAACTTCTGTAGGCCAACACCTAACCCAGTTGTGGACTCAATGCCACGTTTACCTAAACGTGAAAACACGATACACACAACCCTCTATCACAATAAAAAAGGGCAAAAAGTTCACTCTCACTACTGCAAGAGGAACGCCGTTTTCTATGATGAGAGAAGACATAAGTCCTCGATCAAGTGCTGGTTACAGGCCTTGCTAAGTCTACATAATAGCGACCAAATAATTTTCAGAGAAAACTGCCTCTCTCTAAGCAAGAGCAGAACCCCAGCAGTAGCTGAGGGATTACACCGTATCCCCCAAAAAATTGTCAATCAACACACATTTTGTAAACAAAATCATATTTGAGGGGGGGGGGGGGGGGGGGGGGGGCAACCCGGCGGATAATTTTACCCACCCCCTCACCACCTCACCCCTGATACGACGCCAGAAGGAAAAACAGAGCCGTGATACCAGGCGCATGGCGCGCCAGATGAAGCACATACTTCTACCTGTAGAGTAAAAGCTTTACATCATGCATGCCAGCCACAGCCGATAACCTCGTTTGAAAACAGGTTTTCCACAGCTCTGCTAATGTGTGAAAACTTGCCACTCGTTATTTTTATCATTACCCTTAAGTAAAGAATAACAAGCTAAGAGAGGGACTCAGGCCCTCGATCATATGCCACTATGTACAGCGTTGTAGGGTAACACCCAGCCAGTTGTGGACTCAACCACGTTGTCTAAACGTTACATGAACACACACAACTTCTCATCATACAACAAAAAACCCAGTTCATTTTTACTCACGTAAAAAACAACGCTGTTTTTAGGTAGAGAGAAGACATAAGCCTTGGCCAATGCTAACCTAAGCTATACATAAGCGACCAAGACAATTTTCACACCACACGTCGTATCTCCAAATGTAGTGAAGTAACATATGTTTTGTTAAACAAAGACATCGTTATTAACCAAAAACATTCGGGAGGGGGAGGAAGGAAGAGTGGAGCAATGTCCTACGGACATCTTACCTGCACCTACGTACGCAGGACGAAAGGCCGCAACACAGGTTGGTCTACCATGTTGACGAGGCCTCTCGCTGACGCCCCCCTCCTGCAGCCGGTCATGGCGCAGGCCCGACGACATCTTCTGCCAGAGATAACGTCGTAGTCAGAGTGCCAGGGCCCGCTATCCTCACGGGTAGCGTCAATGGTTGTAGCATAAGCTAACAGTTAACTCCAGGCTATATACAACTGATATCATCGAGCTAACGTTTCTAGCCGAGCGTAGCCGGCAGCTAACGCAATGGCAAGCTAAGCGGCTACTACTGAAGCTGTACAACATGAGAATAGTGATACAGGCCAACACTACAGACAGCCGCTGTCTTTTCCTCTTTTATCCAAAAGAAAAAAGCCGACCGCCTCCCGAAGCATAGTATCCAGCTGCAGAGCCGGAGACAATGCCGGCGGGGATTGCTCAGCGACGTGCGCCCCTAATGCAAAGCGCCGGTGGAGGTCAGAATGATCATCATCTTCTAGATTCTCCGGTGGTGAAGACATTATCGCTTTATTTCCTCGAAAAATAGTGAGAGAGAAAACAAAGATACAATGTCAACGCAGCTCCTCTTCTCTTCAACAAACTACTTCAGCACTAAACTAAAGTGGTGTGTACAGACACTTCTCGGTGGTGAAAGTAGGGAAGGAGCTGATGGTGTGGCCACGACCCCGCTTATGTAGAGGAGCGGATGTGGGTGTGGCCAGGCGGAGGTGAATACGGGTGTGTACATGTGAAAGTTATTTTCAATATTAGATTGGATAAAGGGATAGTTCCACTAAGAGCAGAGCGTAAGCTATACGATATATAACTACATTTGTGTCGGAGGGGTGTGGTTAAATACTCAGGTCTCAAGAGACGGAGGGAGACGTGCAGATATTACAGCTCATTTCCATTCCGAGACAACAGACCCAGTAGGCTACTTTGTTGGCGGTGTGAAACAATATCTCTGGAACTGTTTGTGTTAAATTGTATCTGAATCTCTCCGTAGTATAAAAGCCTGGCTGGCAATGCGCATAGATTAAGTCTCTCTCTCTCTCTCTCTCTCTCTCTCTCTCTCTCTCTCTCTCTCTCTCTCTCTCTCTCTCTCTCTCTCTCTCTCTCTCTCACTCTCTCTCTCTCTCTCTCTCTCTCTCTCTCGCTCTCTCTCTCTCTCGCTCTCTCAACACAGCGTGTTAATTTCGCCGCGGGTATTGCATAATGAATGAATGAATGAATGGTAACTTGTTTAAAATGACAACATATGTGTGTTCATTATTGGATTAATCATACGTGTACTAGTGTAGTATGAATGAACTTGACTTAACATTGGAAACCCCTTCAACCCCCTCCGCGCCCACCCAAATGTAGTTCACACCGGCCGCCACTGGATCCAGTTCCGGTTTGTATAATACTAATATACGCCCAAATCATGTGGATTATTGAGTTATGGCAAAGATCCATATCCATGGTGTGTGTCTTGAGTCCAGGGACGATAAACGAGTGGCCGGACGGAATAGGGAGACGCACCGGGATCACAAGAGATCCACTTCCGGTTGCAACTTGCCGATCAGCCACCAGTATTGAAGCGTTGCAGAGTTGTGCTGAGTCCCGCAGCATATGACAAGGCTCCGTGAGTGAAATATGAATACCATGGCGAAAATATGAAATTATGATCAGAATCACGTCGTACGCCGTTATTGGCAGAATTCACATGAACTTGAAACCCGTCGTACGACGTTATTGGCGGGAAAAGGGTTAAGGTAAGGGTTAGGTTTATAAACAGTGAGGTTAAGGTTAAGATAAGGGTTAGATTTATAAACTGAGGTTAAGGTTAAGGTTAAGGTAAGGGTTAGGTTTATGAACTGAGGTTAAGGTTAATGTTAAGGTTAAGGTTAAGGTAAGGGTTAGGTTTATAAACAGTGAGGTTAAGGTTAAGGTAAGGGTTAGGTTTATAAACAGTGAGGTTAAGGTTAAGATAAGGGTTAGGTTTATAAACTGAGGTTAAGGTTAAGGTAAGGGTTAGGTTTATAAACTGAGGTTAATGTAAAGGTTAAGGTTAAGGTAAGGGTTAGGTTTATAAACAGTGGGGTTAAGGTTAAGGTAAGGGTTTGGTTTATAAACAGTGAGGTTAAGGTAAGGGTTAGGTTTATAAACAGTAAGGTAAGTGTGCTGAAGGGTCTGCAATTAGGTAAAATTAGACCTAAAATAATCCCCCTTTAAGTTAATATGTGGGAGTTAAGTTATTATTTACCACATAATGTTACACTGTCTGCCTATTGATTGCATCTCAGGTTATATGACGGTGCTGCCATCTAGTGGGCCAGAGGTGGTTTAGTGTTCCCTCGTATCTGCGTCACTTCCTCTCTATGAGCTTGTGACGTTGAACTTGACCGGACACGGAAGAGAGCGGACGTACACACGGCGTTGCTCTCGTTAACGTTATAGTTTGACGGTGACCAAGTATGTAAAGTGGCTTACCAAGCGGACATTATACCACCAAGAGAGAGTGAGTTTTAGTACCCAGCTAATTTGATGTTTAGTAAACGTCTGGGATTAGCATATTACAGCAGACTATAGTATTCCCCATCTATCGTTACCAGTTAGCCGAAGCTAGCTAGCTCGGCGCTAATACCTAAAGTAGCTTCGGCTCATGCTTCGATAGCTGCTCTATACTGGACATATCAGTCGATATATAACACAGACCAGAGAACATTTAGATAAGGTCTGTGTCGCTGTAAAAGGACACAACTAGTCCTGAGAAGTAGCCATAGCAGTAACCTGTGGTACAGAGGGGACCAGCGTGTCTGCAGCAGCTGTCGGCGTGCGCCGTGCAGCACCACGGAGCGGAGCGAGACACTCGGACCACCACAGCGGAGCATCTGGTCTGCAGGAGCAGACTAGTGGCGCCTATTGGACCGGGCAGCGTCTTCCCGCCCTCATCAACACGCAGCGGTCTACTACTCCTCATCACCTCCATCTCTCTCATCCTGCAGAGGGAATTGTTCCTCTGTCACAGTGGTAACCGCGGCAACGTTTGGCCAGAACACTTTATTAGAACTATTTGGGCGCCCATCTAAATTTAGTAATAGTATTTAATTAGGCTTTGTGTAATGTGATAACAATATTTTGTATGTATCCTTTTTCCCTTTTTTGCTTATATAAAAGCATTATGTTTCAAACAGTTTCCTCGCTCTTTCTAGTTTAGGTGACTCCATTTTAAGTTATTCACTCAGTTGTGTATTTGGTACAATTAGTTTAAGAGTTAAGGCATCCTACCACACCCCCTAAGGTGATAATTATATACAGTCCTCTAAGCTCCCGCACAATTTGGTCACTTCGAGCCGGAGTTAAACCAGATAGGATGTCACAAAAGAGCGAGGTAGGTTCAAAGGGTCCCCCCCCCCCCTTCCCTGAAGGGAAGACACGTGCTCCTAGGGAGCGTAGATTACCCTCCCGACTAGATGACTGTGTCCTGGGTACACCCAGTAGCCCTAGTTCGGAGAGCAATCAGCATATGCTAAACACATCAGCTGACCGGACAGTAGGGGACTTTACAACCCAGACGGCAGGCACACCCCAGCTAGTAGAGGGTGCTGCTGCCACACCACAGTTAGATCAGACGGCAGGCACACCCCAGCTAGTAGAGGGTGCTGCTGCCACACCGCAGTTAGATCAGACTCTGAGAACAGAGTCAGACCCGACTGACACCCCCCAGCGGCCTGAAGAGAAGAAGAGACACCAGGTGGCAGTCTCGTGTAGTAAAGACATCACTACCTTCTCGCCACTGGATACCGCCAACCAAGATGAGTATGATGAGCAAGATGAGTCTGAAGAAGAAGAGGAGAGTGACTCCGCTGAAAACGACTCGCAACCTGGAGAGGATATCAATCCCCCAGACAGAGTGGAGCCACGCGGCAGGCAGGACTTCAATCACTTCCAACCGGGAGAGTTCTTCGTAGACACTCGCAGAACTAGTAGGCCCCCCAGCAGAGCACAAAGCAGAGGGAGCGTTACAAGCCAAACAGAATTCATGTTCCAATGCATGCAACAACAACGCGAAGATGCGCTCGCAAGAGAGGCTCAACGACGCCAAGATGCACTCGCAAGAGAGGAGTGGCTCCAACGAGATGCGCTCGACAGAGAGAGAAGAGCCGCGGAAGCACTGGAGCGGGAGCGCGATAGAGCGGCAGCCCAGGCCTTGGAGTACACCCGGCTCGCTACCGCCCAACTGCAATCGGCCTCTGCCTCCAGGCAATCATCAAGAGCATCCACTAGGAATAACTCACCCCAGCGCCGCCAGCCTGAAAGGGAGGAGCACCCGGCTACGTATCCCCGACCCCGAAGAAGGGACAAGGCCGACTCCGAAGACCTGGAAAGGCGACTGGCTCGTCTGCAGGAGGAATATACGGCACCAAGAGAGGCGCCACCCCGCTCTCAATGTGAGCGGCTACCCGCCACACACAAAGCAACCTCCAGATCCCATCAACATTGGCCCGTAACTGCACCGGCCCCTAGGTACGACCCGCTCCCACAGCGCCCACCAGGGAGCGCCATCCCATTCTTCAAAGACAATTCTAGAAGTCAGTACCATGACATGAGGATGTGTCTGGAGTTCCTCCTGGGCGCCGCCAACCACAGCGAGCAACAGAAGTTCATCGAGCTGTCTATGCACTGTAGGCTGCCTGCGGCCAAGCTCATATGCACTGCCAACGCATACTCCCCCACCCCCTATACTTCGTCTATCCAGGCCCTGGACGAGCGCTGGGGACGCCCGTGGGACCACATAGTGGAGGAGATCCACGAGCTGGGAGAAATGGCAGACATAAAGGACGACCACGCCCTGGACGCATACTCCTTGAAGGTACAGGCTCTGGTGAGCCTCCTGACGTTCCAAGGAGCCGCCGGCCGCACTGAGCTCTATGCAGGCTCCAACGTAGAACGCTTCGTCAGGAAGCTTCCAAAGGAAAGGGAAGAGAGGTTCCGACGGGAACACGAGCGTCTCCACCCCCAACAGCCACTGTCTACCCTGATGGAGCTCTCAGAGTTCCTGAAGTCGGAGATGAGGCACATCCGCCTCCCCAAGCGGGAAGAGCCGAGAGGCAGTGGACGAGACAAGTCCGACCGAACGGGGCGGCCCGTTAGGGTGCTGACCACCGTACATGAAACCACATCAAAGGAGCACCAAGGGCCCCCGAAAGGCCAACGAGGCTTCTCCTCCCAGAAGAAAGGAGAGAAGAAGACTCCGCCGCCATGCCAGTGCTGCACAGAGGTCCACTGGCTAGACAACTGTCCCGTGTTCAAGGAGAAGACTACAGAGGAAAAGAAACAGTGGATAATAGAGAATAAGCGGTGCTGGAAGTGCGCCCGTGAGCACAGAGCAAAGGACTGCACCCTCAAGGGACCCTGCAGACAGAGCGGGTGCGGGAAGATCCACCTCACGGCCCTCCACGACCTCAACAATAGAGACGACAAGGCTAAGCCTTATGTGGCGGAAGTCCGTGATGAGCCCTCTAGAGAGCTACGCAACTACTACGTGGGCCCCGTGAGAGGCAGCACTCCCCGCGTGCTGTTGAAGATTGTGCCGGTGGTCCTGCGGAACCGCGACAAGACTCTGGAGACCTACGCGGTTATTGACGATGGCTCGGAGCGCACGCTGCTGATGCGTGAGGCTGCCATCGCCCTTGGACTCGTGGGCGACGCAGAGGAGCTGGATCTCCTCACCATCCAACCAGGGCGCACCACTATTCGAGGAGAAAGTGTGGCCCTCACCCTCACACCGGCCGGACGGCCGAAGGAAGTCTTCAAAGTGAGCCGCGTATTCACAGCTGCCGGGTTGTGCCTCTCCAGTTACGGCTACCCGATGGAGTCCCTCATGAAGAGGTACCCACATCTCCGTAATCTGGGGATCAACGCTGCAATGGAGGTGAAGCCCACCCTCCTGCTCGGCTCCGATAATGTGAACCTCACTTTACCCAAGCACATCATCCCGGGTCCACCCGGATGTCCCGTCGCCCTGGAGACTCCGCTAGGCTGGACCCTGCAGGGCCCCATCAGTCTAAGAAATCTGAACGCCCGTCAAACCCACTGCCTCTTCATTGGAGCGGGGCACGAAGACGAGGCATTGATGGAGAATGTTCAGAGGTTATGGCGGCTGGACATTGCTCCATACAAAAACGAGAAGATACACACTCGCTCCAAAGAAGATAAGGCGGCGATGGATCTTCTCCAAGCCAAGACCAAGCGTGTCTGCGTGCGCGGTGTCCTCAGATACGCCACACCGCTCTTGAGAAGAGAGCCCATGCCGACCTTCAAGGTTCCCCCAGGAGTAGCGAAGCCGTGTCTGCTTAGCACTGAAAGAAGACTCAGCAGAGACCCCGAGACGGCTGCCGCCTACGCCACAGAAATGAGCAAGCTCATAGAGTCTGGACTCGTCAGGAGGCTGAAGCCTGAGGAGGCGGAAAGGAGTACCGAGTCATGGTACCTTCCACACCATAACGTTAAGCACAACGGAAAGAACAGAGTGGTCTTTAATTGCAGCTTTCAAGTGCGCCAGCAGAACCTCAACCGCTATCTCCTGCCCGGTCCGACTCTGACCCCTCCTCTCCTCGGAGTCATGGTGCGCTTCCGACGACAGAAGACCGCCATCAGTGGCGACATCAAACGCATGTTCCATCAGGTGTGTTTGCTCGACGAAGATAAGCCACTCATGAGGTTTTTGTGGAGAGAAAACCCAGACGACCCGGAACCGTCCATCTATCAGTGGGAGGTGCTGCCCTTCGGGACGACCTGCAGCCCGTGTTGCGCCACCTACGCCCTGCAGCTTCATGTCGACGACGGCGCCGCACCCCCCGGAGTCTCCGATGCTGTCCACCACAGTTTCTATGTGGACAACTGCCTCCACAGCGTGGAGACCGCGGAAGAGGCCTACAAGCTGGTGCATGACATACGCACCTTCCTGGCCACCGCTGGCTTTGAGGTCCGCCAGTGGGCCACCAACAACCCTGAGGTCGTCCGAGACCTCCCAGACGAAGCGAAGGCTGACAGCAGCGAGACCTGGCTCTCCCAGTCAAGTGAGGACGCCCATGAAATGACTCTGGGTCTCCTCTGGCGTTTCAAGTCTGACACCCTGTGTTACCGGCAAAAGAAAATCGAGACTCGCCATTACGTAACCAGGAGGTCGATCTACAGTACTCTGGCGAGTCAATATGACCCGTTGGGTTACATCAACCCCTACACGACTCGTGCCAAGGCTCTGGTCAGCGAGCTGTGGACTGAGGCGAAGGGATGGGATGACCCCCTACCAGAGACACTCGGGGCGAAGTGGAAGAAGTGGGAAGAAGAGCTCCCCACCCTCCAACAGATCGAGTTTCCCAGGAGCTACTTTCCCTCGAGCGTCAGTCTGACCGGCAGCCAGCTCTCCCTTCATGTATTCTGTGACGCGTCTGAGAAGGCATATGGTGCAGTAGCGTACCTGCGCGCGGTGGAGCCCGACGACACAGTCCACGTCTCCTTCATTCTTGCACGCTCAAGAGTTGCACCCAAGAAGCAGCAATCCATTCCCCGGCTGGAGCTCTGCGCAGCTCTAAGTGGAGCCCAGTTGGGAAAGATGCTGAAGGAAGAGCTGCACCTCCCCCTTCACGCGGTGTCGATGTGGTCTGACTCCACAACAGTCATCCAGTGGATCCAGTCGACTTCGTGCAGATATAAAGTATTCGTAGGAACAAGGGTGACAGAGATCCAAGAGCTTGTGGGGATCAGCTGCTGGCGATACGTTTCGACAGATGTCAACCCGGCGGACGTGATCACCAGAGGTGCGACCCTCGAGGAATTGGCACGTCCCAACCTCTACCACCGTGGACCCGACTACCTACGCAAGCCAGAAGAAGACTGGCCTTCTCCTCCGAACTTGGAGAACGCAGAGGTGGAGTGGAACTTAAGAAGTCCATCTTCTGCGGCCTCACTGGACTCCAAGACCCTTCAAATACTGACGGTCCCAAGATTGAGGATTGCCAGACCCTAGAAGAGCTCCAAGTACGTACCTTCCACCACCGGAACCCCGGTCCCGGAGACCCGACCCCTCCCAGCGCTGACGACTACGCCGCAGCTGAGATCATGTTGCTGCAGAGGGTGCAGCGGGAGGTCTTCCAGATCGAGATGGCGTGCTTGGGACGGAAGATGGAGCTACCAAGAGACAGCAAGCTGAGGCTACTGGCCCCCGAACTGGACGAGAAAGACCTCATACGTGTCGGAGGCCGCCTACGACGGGCTCAGGGCCTCACTGAGGACAGCAAACACCCCATCCTACTCCCCTCGAAGCATCCGGTGACTAACTTGGTGATTCGTCACTATGACACCAAATTGTATCACCCTGGAGCGGAGCGGCTCTTCGCGGAGCTCAGGAGAAGGTTCTGGATACTTTGCGGCCGGGAGGCTGTGCGGCGTTACCAACGGTCATGCACAGACTGCCAGAAGCTCAGAGCCCAACCCATCATGCCACGAATGGCTGACCTCCCATCCTGCCGCCTCCGTCTCCAAGAAGCGCCCTTCCACAACACGGGCATGGACTGCTTCGGGCCCTTCACCATCAAGGCGGAGATCGGGAGAGCAACTGCTAAGAGATGGGGAATCATCTTCAAGTGCCTCACCACGAGAGCCGTCCATCTCGAGGTGCTGGCTGAAATGACAACAGACAGCTTCCTCCAGTCATTCCGTCGATTTACTGGAAGGAGAGGGCGACCCCATACCTTATGGTCTGATCATGGGACGAATTTCAAGGGAGGAGAAGCTGAACTCATCAAGAGTTACCACCAGATGAGTGAGGAGTTGAGGGACGAGCTGGCCTCCCAACAGGTCACCTTCTCCTACAACCCTCCAAATGCACCCCACTTCGGTGGAACGTGGGAGAGAGAGGTCAAGTCAGTAAAGGCTGCTCTAGCAGCCGCGCTCAGAGGACAGGTTCCGAAGGCAGAGGTCTTCAACACCGTGCTGGTGGAGATTGAAGCCATTCTGAATTCCAAGCCACTGGGGTACGTCAGTAGCGACGCGGCCGATCTCGACCCCATAACACCCAACAGCCTTTTGATGGGGCGGCGAGACGCGGCCCTTCCCTTTGCGGTCTACGCCTCCACCGAGATCATCGGCAGAAGACAATGGAGGTATAGTCAGGCTTTAGCCGACCAATTCTGGAAGAGGTTCACCACCGAATATCTCCCATCGCTGCAAGGCCGCCGCAAGTGGATCACTGAAAGAGGCAACCTAGAACCAGGAACCCCAGTCATGATCGTGGATCAGGCGCTTCCCCGAGCCCGCTGGCTCACCGGAGGGGTGAAGAGTGTGGTAAAAGGGCAAGACGGAAGAGTCCGCTCGGCTATCGTGGATGTCGGAGGAAGAACATACCACAGACCAGTGGCTCGACTGATCCGACTACCCCCGTACTCTGACTCTGACCAGCCTGAGTGACTACTAGACATTCAGCAGACCTCAGTACTGATTAGCGCCGCAAATCAGGGGGCGGCTGTGCTGAAGGGTCTGCAATTAGGTAAAATTAGACCTAAAATAATCCCCCTTTAAGTTAATATGTGGGAGTTAAGTTATTATTTACCACATAATGTTACACTGTCTGCCTATTGATTGCATCTCAGGTTATATGACGGTGCTGCCATCTAGTGGGCCAGAGGTGGTTTAGTGTTCCCTCGTATCTGCGTCACTTCCTCTCTATGAGCTTGTGACGTTGAACTTGACCGGACACGGAAGAGAGCGGACGTACACACGGCGTTGCT
The DNA here is from genome assembly GCF_963971535.1 of Notolepis coatsorum. Taxonomy (NCBI): domain Eukaryota; kingdom Metazoa; phylum Chordata; class Actinopteri; order Aulopiformes; family Paralepididae; genus Notolepis; species Notolepis coatsorum. The sequence goes on along the minus strand of NW_028169675.1, from coordinate 34,691 downwards.
CTCGTTAACGTTATAGTTTGACGGTGACCAAGTATGTAAAGTGGCTTACCAAGCGGACATTATACCACCAAGAGAGAGTGAGTTTTAGTACCCAGCTAATTTGATGTTTAGTAAACGTCTGGGATTAGCATATTACAGCAGACTATAGTATTCCCCATCTATCGTTACCAGTTAGCCGAAGCTAGCTAGCTCGGCGCTAATACCTAAAGTAGCTTCGGCTCATGCTTCGATAGCTGCTCTATACTGGACATATCAGTCGATATATAACACAGACCAGAGAACATTTAGATAAGGTCTGTGTCGCTGTAAAAGGACACAACTAGTCCTGAGAAGTAGCCATAGCAGTAACCTGTGGTACAGAGGGGACCAGCGTGTCTGCAGCAGCTGTCGGCGTGCGCCGTGCAGCACCACGGAGCGGAGCGAGACACTCGGACCACCACAGCGGAGCATCTGGTCTGCAGGAGCAGACTAGTGGCGCCTATTGGACCGGGCAGCGTCTTCCCGCCCTCATCAACACGCAGCGGTCTACTACTCCTCATCACCTCCATCTCTCTCATCCTGCAGAGGGAATTGTTCCTCTGTCACAGTGGTAACCGCGGCAACGTTTGGCCAGAACACTTTATTAGAACTATTTGGGCGCCCATCTAAATTTAGTAATAGTATTTAATTAGGCTTTGTGTAATGTGATAACAATATTTTGTATGTATCCTTTTTCCCCTTTTTGCTTATATAAAAGCATTATGTTTCAAACAGTTTCCTCGCTCTTTCTAGTTTAGGTGACTCCATTTTAAGTTATTCACTCAGTTGTGTATTTGGTACAATTAGTTTAAGAGTTAAGGCATCCTACCACACCCCCTAAGGTGATAATTATATACAGTCCTCTAAGCTCCCGCACAGTAAGGGTTCGATTTATAAACAGTGAGGTTAAGGTTAAGGTAAGGGGTGGGTTTATAAACAGTGAGGTTAAGGTAAGGGTTTGGTTTAACAGTGGGGGTTAGGTTAACACATTCAGTGCCAGCTATTATCCCCATCCCTGTAGTCAATGTGCCACGCATTAACCTGTTAAGCCCGTAGGTCCCCCTCTAGGGGGACCCTGCTTTTCATAAATCGATAAATAGAGACCATTAGAGTATTAGATCCCCAATGATCATATCATGGGGTATAATTGGAAATCGCCAAATGATTGAAGGAGCTAGAGCCCCGGGAGTCGCGGGTGGTAATGTGTACTTTTGCATACTTTGGGGCACGCCTCACATATCGGCATGTAACTCGAGAACCGCTGAACGGATTTTGTGACCTGAAAGGGCAATCGACAGGCAACAAATAGGGCTTTAATTCGATCCATATATTGTATTAAAAGAAATGCACACCCGAGCCACTAGAGGTCGGCAAAGTGGCATCGCGAATCGTCCTCATGAGGGCCCACATGTGGGCCCTTGGATGTTAAGAGGATTATGTTTTTTTTATAAAAAAAAGTGTAGCCAAGAGTAAAGACCATAACCCTATCAAAACAGTAGTCAAAGTGTATATTTTCATTTTTACCAATCTTTTATACGATCGAAAAAAGTGCTAATTATATCAATTTTATCGTAAAACCGCAAGGAAATGACTAAATCCAGATTCAACCCTGCCATTGGAAAGAGGAGCCTTTTCCCTATCCATAGATGTATGATTTGGCCATAATAAGGTCAAGGTCAAGTTCAAGGTCAAATATGAATTCATAATTAAAATCGATTATCATTTATTACTGTATCTACAAATCCTTCTGTTTAATCATCTTCCCTTTATTCATTTGCTTAGATTTGTTTACACTTGATCTCAAGAAGGTGGTGAATGAGCTCAGTGAGCCAAATCAAACTAACCTCAATGTTTTCATGGTGTTATTCACCGGCACAGATGCAAAAATAAATCATAATTTATTTTCTCCTTTTCTTCATTACAATTTACTCAAGTAGTAACAGACACAATATTTCGGACTCTGGAAATACATACACCCAGGTACCTAGATGTTCCTAGATACCAAGAACATGCAAATTGACCTTGCAGAAGTGGAGCAATCTTCCATTTACTTAGGCATGTACCTTTAGGCGAAATTTCTGAAAATAGGGCTACAGCTCAACAGATACTGTAGGCATTTTCACTGTGCGTCACGATGTTTGCAGAGCTAACAGCTAGCTCAAAAAGAGTACATTTTTTCATGTATACATTCGCGTGTTATCCTGTGGTGAATATTGAATCGTTTTAGAGTGATCCGCGCTAATTCCTGGAAGCTGAGTTAAGGAGCACTATGTGAATTTAGCTAAAGTTGTTTGCGTCGCTTGCCTGGACACGTTACTGTTTCCAAATCAAAGGTATATAATAGGTATTATGTTTCATCATAAATGCGTCAAAGTTGGGGGGGGGGGTTGATGCTCTGATCGTCTGCAACGGCATACGTTTTGAATACTACATACATTGATCGTTGCGATCAATGTGAAATCATTGTTGGATCAAAGTAGGATTGATGTCATATAGTCCTTACCTTTACTAGGAGGTATCCCAAAATGAATATTCCAATTGTCTGATCGTGATTTCCAGTATTGATGTCCATCGCGTCCCTGACATGAAATGGCACAAAATATGCATCGAGTGTGCTGAACGCGTTCCAAGTTGCTCGAATGAACCGTTTCGCTTGCCCAGGTCCAAATTCTCCACCCGGATCATATAAAATGTAACACACAGTGTGAAATAAGGTTTCAAAGGGTAGGTGATACTGCCACCTAGCACGATTCGGCCGGCATTGTACTCTTGAGGTCTCAGAATGAGTTCCAATGGTAACACAGAGGTCCGTGAGAGTGTATAGAATATTAAAATCGAAAAAAAGAAAAAACTATAAAAACCCAGAGATTTCGTGGGGTTCTGGCGCTCAACCGCTGGCGAGATAACCCGAGGGGTTGGTGCAGAAAGTGGTAAGGGTTTTGTTTATAAACAGTGAGGTTATGGTAAGGGTTTGGTAAGGTAATCTGTTTCAAAGCTTGTGTCTGGCAGCAGAACCTCTGATATCTGGACACCTTTTGTTTTAGACATGATTCTAGAACCGGATCTGTCAGCCTGGTGTGATTCTAGAACAGGATCTGTCAGCCTGGTGTGATTCTAGAACAGGATCTGTCAGCCTGGTGTGATTCTAGAACAGGATCTGTCAGCCTGGTGTGATTCTAGAACAGGATCTGTCAGCCTGGTGTGATTCTAGAACAGGATCTGTCAGCCTGGTGTGATTCTAGAACAGGATCTGTCAGCCTGGTGTGATTCCAGAATAGTCACACCAGGATCCGACATATATTAGTTGATGTATATTTCCTCAGATAAGACAAGATAAGATAAGATGATCCTTTATTAATCCCCTTGGGGAAATTCGGGTGTCAAAGCAGCATGGGGGGGGGGGATACAGAGCTTCACATTACTATACAGTCCAGTATCTACACTGTAGATACAATATAAAAAATAAAAAATAAAATATAAATACAATACAATACAATATAATATAACAAAGTACAATACAAGATAGTCCAGTGATATGAGTCTCTAGTTCTCAAGTCCCGAGTTCTGACAATGATGGTTCTGGCAGCAGAGCCGGCCGTCCGAGCCCTTGGTTGTAGAGCCTGATGGCTGCCGGCCCAGGCGGTTGAAACACTGGGACATGTCCCCTGGTGCCTCGTACAGCCATGTGTCTCACACTCGTACCGTCTGGGTCAGTGGCGGTTGGAATGCCCCACGGGCCCTGAGGCGAGATTGACAGCTCTTGACAGCTCGGGCCAGCTCGGGCCCCCCCCCCCACACACACACACCACCTGACCCAGCACCGGGACATCCCTCCCTCCTCCCACGTGTGCGCAACACGCACGTTAATAAGAACGCTTCAATAAGGAAAGTCACGGAGCATGGAGGGTCATAAAAAAATAAAGTGATCAAATCGCTTTTGTCTTCTCTCTTCTACTGTGAAGCCAAGCTTGGTCATGCAGGTCTCTCTCCCATCTCTCTCTCCTATGATCCCATCTCTCACACACAATTCTGGAAATTCCTGGAATAGTGGAATAAAACAGGAAAAAACGTTTCAGCACCACGGAGAGTGTTGCTCCGCACTGCCGCGGCGGTATATAAAGCAGGCCCCAGGCTCGCCACAACAGTGGATTTAAAAGAAAGCCACTTTTATAGATAATTCATTTGTATCGCAACGGAGTCACGGATCTAGTCGTGCCACGTAGCATTATGTCGACAAAATTCAAATAGAATAAACAAGTCTAAAACAAAGAATTTTAAACAAAGTTTAGCCTATTAAATCATTTTATAAACGTTCGTTTATTTGCGGTCTGTGTGAGAACTGAGAAGCATCCATCTGCAGAACAGCCAGACCAGCTCTCTCTGTCCCCACGCTGGCCGTGAGGCCGCGGCGGTATATAAAGCAGACAGATAATAAATACTATTATAGAGAAAAGGGCAGTTTACTCACCTATTTGAATGGCATACGACGAGCCTTGCGTTGTGCAAAATCCTCGACAATGTCTTTAATGTCCAACTCCTGGGCTCTGGTGTTTTCAATGGACAGGATTGCAAGCCCACTCAGTCTCTCCTGACCCATGGCGCTCCGCAGGTAGGTCTTAATACGTTTTAACTTGGAGAAGGATCGCTCGGCTGTCGCCACAGTCACAGGTAAC
>NW_028169675.1:25000-27500 GCF_963971535.1 Notolepis coatsorum | reverse complement strand
AATCGCAGTGCTCAGGTATTCTGCCACTGTGTACTCTCTGTTTAGGGCCAAATCGCATTCCAATTTGCTCTGGTATTGGGTTGATTATTTCCAATGTGTCAGATAGTTTTCTTTTAGTTTTCTTATAATTTGGTTTACTCCAGTGTGGTTTCTTTTCTGGTGATTCTGCTTGTGTTTGTGAGCAGAGTCCCAGAACCAACTGGCTGAGCGGGCATCTCTCTATGGTCTCTCTGTAGGTGAGGGCTTTGTTATGGAGTGTGTCTGGGTCACTTTCTTTTAGGTGATTATAGTTTTTAAAATTTAAACGCTCTCTTTTGGATTTTGATAATTAGTGAGTATCTTCCTAGTTCTGCTCTGCATGCATTATTTGGTGTTTTCCGTTGGGTGCTGAGAATGGATTTGCAAAATTCTGCATGCAGAGTCTCAATTTGGTGTTTGTCCCATTTTGTGAAGTCTTGGTTTGCAAGTGGGCCCCAGACCTCGCAACCATACAGGCAAATGGGTTCTATGACAGAGTCTAATATTTTGAGCCAGATTTGAATTGGAATGTCTAGCTTGATGTTACTACGCACCATTGCCAAACTCAAAGCCCTTCTCTCCCCTGCAGACCTTCAGAGAGTCATCCACGCCTTAATTTCATCTAGATTAGACTACTACAACTCCCTCTATATAAACATTAACCAGTCTTCCCTGTCCCGCTTACAACTGGTACAAAACGCCGCTGCCAGACTGTTGACCGGAACCCGCAAGAGAGACCACATCACCCCTGTCCTTGCCTCCCCCTTCATTGGCTCCCAGTACGCTACAGGATAGATTTTAAGGTTCTCCTATTTGTTTTTAAAGCTATTAATGGTCAGCCCCCCTCCTACATCTCAGACCTCCTATCCCCCTATTCCAACACCAGGTCCCTCAGGTCAGCCGATCAGAGGCTCCTGACAGTCCGGAGGTCTAACCTCAAGCTCAGGGGGGGCCGTGCCTTTGCTGTCGCAGCAGCCCCTGCACTGTGGAACAGCATCCCCACCTCCATTAGGCTTGCCCCCTCGATAGATGCCTTCAAATTTAGGCTCAAAACCCACTTCTACCTACTAGCCTTTCCCGTTCACTGACTCATGCCCTGTTTTCCTATGTGTTTGCCTGTGTGCCCTCTCGTAAAGTGTGATTGTTGTCAATATGTATCTATGTGTATCTACCCTCTGTACAGCACTTTGGTTGACACGTGTCATGTTAAATGTGCTATATAAATAAATCTGATTGATTGACTGATTGATGTTCCTTTTGATAGCATAAAAAGTTCTTCTTGCTTTATCTCTCAGGTCGTTCACAACTTGGTTGAAGTTCCCTGTGGCACTGATCTTTAGGCAGAGTAGGTGTAGTTTTTTGTGTCTTCTAGGGCAATTGTGTCTAGGAGGAATTTGTGTTTGTGTTGTGGTAGGCTGGGTCTTTTTTTGGAATATAATAACTTTAGTTTTGGTTAGATTTACTGTCTGCCCAGGTCTGGGAGAATTTGTGTAGAAGATCAAAGTGCTGCTGTAGCCCTTCTTTTGTTGGAGACAGCAGCACCAGATCTCTCTCTCTCTCTCTCTCTCTTTCTCTCTCTCTCTCTCTCTCTCTCTCTCTCTCTCTCTCTCTCTCTCTCTCTCTCTTCTCTCTCTCTCTCTCTCTCTCTCTCTCTCTCTGTTTCTCTTTTTTTCTCCCCCTCGCACTCTATGTAAGATAATTCAACAGGAATGATCTTCACAGTAGGGTTTAACAGGGGAACGAATACAATACAATACAATAAAGTAAAGTAAAGTAGAATAGAATAGAATAGAATAGAATAGAATAGAATAGAATAGAATAGAATAGAATAGAATAGGATTGAACATAATATAATTTATCATAAATATATCATAGATTAAACAACGTATTTGTTCTTATTCTAAATAATTTTCTCGCTCAGGTCACAGATAGAAACAGGGCCACGCCTTAAAACATATGGGCAACACATGAATGTTGCATTGTAGCTCCAGCACTGTTCTCTCCTCTCCTGTCTCCTCTCTCCTCTATCCTCCTCTCCTCTCCTCTCTTCTCCTCCCCTCTCCCCTCTTGTCTCTATTCCTCTCCTCTCCTCTCTTCCCCTCTCCTCTCCTCTCCTCTCCATCTCCTCAGTGACTGGAGTTGTGGCTATTGATGTTGTCAGAGGGGAGAGAGAGAGAGAGAGAGAGATAGATAGAGAGAGAGAGAGGGAGAGAGAGAGAGAGAGAGAGCGAGCTTATTTTTACCCACTTGTTTTGGTTCAACACTTTAACACACAGGTAATACATCACTTTTCTTTACCCACCATGGTGCTCAGCCTGCAATCAGCGGCACTGCTCACCTCTAACAGACAACCATCACATTAAAGACAGGACTAAGCTTCACATCAGGGAAAGGATCATTTTCAACAGGCAGTGACTGACCATTACACTAAGCAACACACAGTTCCAGTTCATCTTTAGTCTGCTGCTTGTGCCCAGCTGTG
>NW_028169675.1:17500-22500 GCF_963971535.1 Notolepis coatsorum | reverse complement strand
GATAGTTGATGAGCTTATCTTGAGAGAACTCGCCAGATATGGGGAAAATCGTATCTCCACTAAAGAAAATGTCTTCAGGTTGTAAAGCACCGGAGTTACAACATGTAGTTTCTCATAGAAGGCAGACGTTCATTGTCATGAACAAACACGAGGAGGAGTTGGATTTAAATTTTAAAGTGGTAGTAGACGGTTTTGAGTATATCATATTTGCAACAACGCAGAACATGAAATGTTTTGGTTGCGGTAAAGAGGGGCATTTGAGAAAGGCTTGCCCAGGAGAGGAGGGCCTAGCACGGGGGAGAATGCTGGAAGAACGCAACAAGGAAAGGGAAAACGGCATGGGTTTGAATCGAGTTGTTGAGGGTGGTGGAGAACAGGAGAAGAGGGGAGGTGGAGAGACGTAGTACGGGAAAGGATGGTGGGGATGAAAATGAGGGGGGGGGGGTTGTGGTGGAAGAGAATAAAGAGGATGGAAGTGAAAATGGGGTGGATGGTGGAAGTGGAGTTGATCTGCAGGGACAGGGTGGAGGGATGAATGAATGAATGAATGAATGAATGAATGAAAACTTTATTTAACAGATTGCAGAATGGGTACAATACAGTACGGCTCAATACATACAATTGTTAAGGGGATGCAGACCTGAGAAAGACGTTTGTCTTGTTTCCATCAGGGTCCCCCATTTTCAATTCATATAGACATATATGACATACATGACATACAGATAGTCAGTACTGCTACATCTATACATTTATGACATACCAGATTTGCAAATACAGTACTGTTTGTGATACAGAAGGAGTCAAGAAAAGGGAGTATATACATTTGACGTAGAAACTGTACATTGGAGGAGGTTGGGTGGGGGGGGGTTGGGTACATTGGGATATTGACAACCATACTGGGTAATTTACATTGGAGGTGGTTGGGGGGGGGGGGGGGGGCCGGGGGGCACACTGTATAAACAAGTAACACTGTACATTGAGGGGGGGGGGGGGAGACACTGTACAAACAAACACAATTGTACATTGAACTATTGACAAAACCATACTAGGTAAATGACTGTACATTGGAGGGGGGTTGGGTTAGGATATTTACAGGGGCCAGTGTTGAATTGCAGTCTCCCGTAGGTGTCCCTTGAGAGAGGTTTTGAAAGTGGGTAGTGATCCACATTCCTTTACAGCTTTGGGTAGGGCGTTCCACATTGATGTGGCATAATTGCGAAACGTGTTTAGTCCCTTATTTGAGCCGAATCTGGGTTTAACATGATTTGTGGAGCTCCCTCTGGTGTTGTGATCGTGGTATTCACTGACCTTTGGAAGTATTTTGACATGTACATGGGTACCTTGGTCGTGTAGTGTATCTTGTAGACCAGGCCCATTGCAAGTTGTTGTACTCTGTCGTCTACTCTAAGCCATCCTAGGTTGTCAAAGTGGGCAGGGGTGAGGTGGGTTCTAGGAGTAAGGTCAAGCAGTAGTCTGACCAGTTTGTTTTGAGATGTTTGTAATTTTGTTTTTAGCGCCTTTGAGGTGCTTTGGTACCATGAGGTGCAAGCATAGTCGTAGTACCCCTGAATGAGTGCTCCTGCCAGAGTCTTCAGGGTGTTATTGTTTACCAGAGAGGAGATCCGGTACAAGAATCGAGTTCGTTGGTTGACTTTTTTATTACATTGGATGCCATTTTGTCACAGGAGAGATTAGCCTCTAGGATGGAACCCAGGTAGGTAATTTCATCTTTCCTTGTGACAATATTGTCACCCACTGTAACTGAGAAGCCGTCGGTCCTTGCTGAGTTTGTTATTTGAACCGAAGAGAATGGACTCTGTTTTGCCCATGTGTAATGATAGTTTGTTATCAGCGAGCCATATGCAGATTCTGCCTAGTTCCGAGCTGAGGGTTTTTTCAACCTGTAACTTGTTCTTGTCAGAGACCAGCAGGGCTGAGTCGTCCGCAAACAGGAACAAGTTGCAGTCACAAGCTGACGACATGTCATTTGCATAAATTAGGAACAGTAGCGGTCCTAGTATGCTTCCTTGTGGAACACCACAGCTCACTGTGAGGGGGGGGGGATAGGGTACCGTTTACCTCCACCATCTGTTCCCTCCCCTCAAGGTAGGATTGCATCCAGCTGGTGTCAGCAGGGACACTGTGGTTAATCAGGAGGAAAGTGGACCGGTAGATGGACCAGTGTCAAAGGACACAGGTGGTGAGGTTAGAGTGGAGGAAGGAGTGGTGGTGGATGTTGACATGGAGGAGGAGGAGGACAAGCTGAAGGTCGTTCGGCAGAAAAGAAAGTCAGAAGTAGACAGGTTGCCAAGCTCTCAAGCTAAGAAGGCGGATGTGAAAGAAGTAATCAGTAGTACACAGAGTACACAGGAGGGTACAGGGTCAGCGGAAAGCTCTGACGATGATTATGAATGGGGGAGTGATGCATCTGCAGATACAGAAGCTGCATTCTTCCTATTCATTGGAGGCAATGAAAATGTTTTTACGGACAACAAAAAACAGGAAGGGGGTAGAGGTAGCACAGTTCTTTCCAGATAGGGGGAATTTCATTGTGTCAGCAAGGAAAGATATGAAGTGTAAAGGAGATGGACGTTTTTCTGATAAAGAAATATACAGGTTGAGGAAAATTGTACAGAAGGTACAGCGGGACCTCAGAAAGGAAGATGATGGAGTGGACTCAGTATAGTTTTGTTGTTTTTGTTTACTTTGTTTACATGGGTGGTTTACTCTTTATTTCTAATGAGAAGTGTTTTTAGAGTGGCACATTTTTTTTTGTATGGGACAAGGGACATGAAGAAAAGAGCTATTTGCTCCCTGACCTCACTGACTTTCCTACCTCAGGTCCCAGTTTTAGGTATGTCTATCTATCATGTCAGTGAGGCGCTGTCGGGCATCGCCCAGGAAGCAGAATATGACTTTTTACAAATTGACAGGACTGGTGAGCTGTCACTTAGGTCTGAACATTACAAGGTGTCCCGCCACCAGGGCCAGGAGGCTGAAATTTTTTTACCATCAAGTATATTCATATACATTTATGGAACTCTGTGAAGACTGGACTTATGGAGGGTTTTCAGCTTCTGGAGGGCGGGTCGGGGACACAAGGTTGAGGTCCAGTTCCTGTGGTACGAAACCACGTCCAGCAGAGACAGGAGCGGAGCGTATCGGTTCATGCCCGATGGGAAGGCCACGCCATACTCCTTCAGCAAACCTCTCATCAGAGTCACCAGGGGGGATGTTTTCTCTGACATCACTTCATGTTACCAGCACCTCTACCATGTTCAAGGGTTGGAAGGTATGACTATGGGGCTCAATAACCTAGTAGACATCAGAGGAGAGTTCAGCAAGGAGCTGGCTATGAGGATCAGCTCAGACATCAGCAGCAGAGACACGTTCTACACCGACCTCAACGGTTTCCAGATCCAGCATCGGAGGACGATGGCCAAGCTGCATTGCAGGCTAACTTCTACCCTATGATCGGCATGAGTTACATCCGGACTTGAGCTCACGACTCAGTCTGCTCGCTGGGAAGTCCGTGGGGGCTGCCAGTCTCCACACCGGGGAGCTGGAGGTGATATTGGAGCGGCGTCTGAACCAGGATGACAACGGAGGCCTCGGACAGGGTGTCACGGATAACAAACTGACTAATAAGGCTGTCAGTCCAGAGAGCATCTTTTTTCAGCCCCTGGCATCATCGCTGCCCTGTGGTATGCAACTGGTGAACTTTAGGAGCACACACGACAAGGCTGAAGGAGGAGGGCCATCTGATGAGTCGGCCCCTAATTCTCCACAGGAAAGGATTTGACCGGACCCTGCCACACAGGGAAATGTGAATCTAGAGACGTCCTTCTCAGAACTGCAGTTTCCACAGTGCCTCTCCGGTGTCTATCTCTCTGATGCACCCAGAACCTTAGATCACTTAGAGAGTTTTTCCACTGGGGAAAATTCACATGACAATATAGTTCAGTTTCAGCATCGTTGTCCCTAATTGCATTTTTTTTTTTTTTTTTTTGTAAAGTATTTATTTTGAATGTTTTGTTGCATCACTTGTAGTTTTAGTATATAAATAAAGTTTTTTATAAAATCCAAAAAAAATATCTGTCTCTCTGTCTCTCTGTCTCTCTCTCTCTCTGTCTCTGTATCTCTGTCTCTCTCTGTGTGTGTCTCTATCTCTCCCTGTGTGTGTCTCTCTCGCTGTGCCTCTCTCTCTCTGTCTATCTCTCTCCTCTCTTTCTTTATCTCTCTCTCTCTCTCTCTCTCTCTCTCTCTCTCTCTCTCTCTCTCTCTCTCTCTCTCTCTCTCTCTACACTATAAATCTGTCTCTGTCTTATATGCATGTTCCGTCTTTCTCATGTTCTCTCTCTGCAGAACTCTCCCTCCGTCTCTCCCTCTTTCTCTGTCTCTTTCTCTCTCTCTTATTCACACACCCACTATCTCTCTCTCTTTCTCCTTCCCCCCTCTCTCTTTGTCTCTCTCTCTTTGTCTCTCTCTCCCTGTCTCTGTGTGTGTGTCTCTCTGTCTCTCTGTTTCTCTCTCTCTCTCTCTCTCTCTCTCTCTCTCTCTCTCTCTCTCTCTCTCTCTCTCTCTCTCTCTCTCTCTCTCTCTCTCTCTCTCTCTCTATCTCTCTCTCTCTCTCTCTCTGTCTCTCTCTCTGTCTCTCTCTCTCTCTCTATCTCTCTCTCTCTCTCTCTCTCTCTCTCTCTCTCTCTCTCTGGTGCTGGAGTTACCTGCCTTGCAGGTGTCGGCAGAGAATGGGGTCTGGCAGGAGGGGGGAGGGTTACTGTCCTTTACCACCCCCAGCTTGGAGCAGTTTAGCCTGACATGTGGCAAGGCTCTCTACATAGCCTGCATGAAGGTCAGAAACATCAGGTCCCTGCAGGACGTCAGGCAGCATCAGTGGCAGGGGGTGCTGGGTGATGGCAGCACTGCTAGCTTTAGGTGGAGGGTCTTTTACAAACAGCCACTGCCTAAGCGGTCAGGGGACCTACAGTGGAGGATAGCGC
>NW_028169675.1:0-12500 GCF_963971535.1 Notolepis coatsorum | reverse complement strand
ATACTGGCCGCTATGAAAACCAGAGACAAAAAATGCTCTGAGTTTCGTAAAAATCAGTCAAAGCTTACTAAAAGCACGAGCAGTGAACTCCAAGCCCACGTGACTGAACTCAAACTAGAAAGAAACAGACTAAGAAACGACGTAAACTCCATGATCAAAACTGCAAAAAAGAATTTCATCAATGACAAAACTGAGGAAAACAAAAACAAACCACGTGAACTTTGGAAATTACTCAATAATCAACTAGGATGCAGTAAAAAACTTAAAACCAGATTCTCAAACATAAACATAAAAACGGACAACACGCTCATCACAGACAAGCTGGATGTAGCCAATTACTTAAACATTTTCTTCACAAACATAGCCACAACACTGGTAAACAAACTACCCTCCCACTCAGGGCTTTATGGGGTAGAACACATAGTAGCTTACTACAAAAACCTAGGGGTCCGCAAGGACGACTTCAAGCTGGAAATGGTAACAACAGATGAGGTACTCAATAAACTGAGCGCCCTCCAACCTAACAAGGCCACTGGCCATGACAACATCCCCTCCAAATTCCTCAAAGACTCAGCAGCCGCCATCACCCCAATCATCACACACATAATAAACCTCTCCATAAAACAGGGACACGTCCCCAAGGACTTCAAAATTGCGAGGGTGACCCCTCTGCACAAAAAGGGCAGCAAATTAGACCCAGGCAACTACCGCCCTGTTTCTATTCTCACCTCCATCTCGAAAGTCATGGAAAAAATAGTCTACGAACAGGTCGAAAAGTACCTAGCGGAAAAAAATCTAATCTACGAATTCCAATCTGGCTTCAGAACATCCCACTCCACTGACACATGCCTTCTCTATTTGAATGACCACATCAAACAAGAGGTGGACGCAGGCAAATACTGCGGCATGGTCATGCTGGACCTACAAAAGGCCTTTGACACGGTCAATCACTCCATTCTGATTGACAAGCTAAAAGCAATTGGTTTTGATAGTCTATCAGTGAGCTGGATGCAATCCTACCTTGAGGGGAGGGAACAGATGGTGGAGGTAAACGGTACCCTATCCCCCCCTCTCACAGTGAGCTGTGGTGTTCCACAAGGAAGCATACTAGGACCGCTACTGTTCCTAATTTATGCAAATGACATGTCGTCAGCTTGTGACTGCAACTTGTTCCTGTTTGCGGACGACTCAGCCCTGCTGGTCTCTGACAAGAACAAGTTACAGGTTGAAAAAACCCTCAGCTCGGAACTAGGCAGAATCTGCATATGGCTCGCTGATAACAAACTATCATTACACATGGGCAAAACAGAGTCCATTCTCTTCGGTTCAAATAACAAACTCAGCAAGACCGACGGCTTCTCAGTTACAGTGGGTGACAATATTGTCACAAGGAAAGATGAAATTACCTACCTGGGTTCCATCCTAGAGGCTAATCTCTCCTGTGACAAAATGGCATCCAATGTAATAAAAAAAGTCAACCAACGAACTCGATTCTTGTACCGGATCTCCTCTCTGGTAAACAAGAATACCCTGAAGACTCTGGCAGGAGCACTCATTCAGGGGTACTACGACTATGCTTGCACCTCATGGTACCAAAGCACCTCAAAGGCGCTAAAAACAAAATTACAAACATCTCAAAACAAACTGGTCAGACTACTGCTTGACCTTACTCCTAGAACCCACCTCACCCCTGCCCACTTTGACAACCTAGGATGGCTTAGAGTAGATGACAGAGTACAGCAACTTGCAATGGGCCTGGTCTACAAGATACACTACACGACCAAGGTACCCATGTACATGGCAAAATACTTCCCAAAGGTCAGTGAATACCACGATCACAACACCAGAGGGAGCTCCACAAATCATGTTAAACCCAGATTCGGCTCAAATAAGGGACTAAACACGTTTAGCAATTATGCCACATCAATGTGGAACGCCCTACCCAAAGCTGTAAAGGAATGTGGATCACTACCCACTTTCAAAACCTCTCTCAAGAGACACCTACGGGAGACTGCAATTCAACACTGGCCCCTGTAAATATCCTAACCCAACCCCCTCCAATGTACAGTAATTTACCTAGTATGGTTTTGTCAATAGTCCAATGTACAATTTTGTTTGTTTGTACAGAGTCTCCCCCCCCTCAATGTACAGTTTTGCTTGTTTATACAGTGTGCCCCCCCCCCCCCCCCAACCACCTCCAATGTAAATTACCCAGTATGGTTGTCAATATCCCAGTGTACCCAACCCCCCCCACCCAACCTCCTCCAATGTACAGTTTCTACGTCAAATGTATATACTCCCTTTTCTTGACTCCTTCTGTATCACAAACAGTACTGTATTTGCAAATCTGGTATGTCATAAATGTATAGATGTAGCAGTACTGACTATCTGTATGTCATGTATGTCATATATGTCCTGATGAATTGAAAATGGGGGACCCTGGTGGAAACAAGACGAAAGTCTTTCTCTGGTCTGCATCCCCTTAACAATTGTGTGTATTGAGCTGTACTGTATTGTACCCATTCTGCAATCTGTTAATAAAGTTTTCAATCAATCAATCAAATGTTTGATTGAGTTCTATTGTCTTGTTATGTTTTGTGTTTTATTGAGTTCTATTGGCTGTTATGTTTTGTGTTCTATTGAGTTCTAATGGCTGTTATTTTTTGTGTTTTATTGGTTGTAATCTTTGTGTTTTATTGAGTTATGTTTTGTGTTTTATTGAGTTATGTTTTGTGTTTTATTGAGTTATGTTTGTGTTTCATTGAGTTATGTTTAGTCTTTTATTTAGTTATGTTTAGTGTTTTATTGAGTTGTGTTTTATTGAGTTATGTTTAGTGTTTTATTGAGTTGTGTTTTGTGTTTGATTGAGTTGTGTTTTGTGTTTTATTGAGTTGTGTTTTGTGTTTTATTGAGTTGTGTTTTGTGTTTTATTGAGTTGTGTTTTGTGTTTTATTGAGTTATGTTTTGTGTTTTATTGAGTTATGTTTTGTGTTTTATTGAGTTGTGTTTTGTGTTTTATTGAGTTGTGTTTGTGTTTTATTGAGTTATTTTTTGTGTTTTATTGAGTTATATTTTGTGTTTTATTGAGTTATATTTTGTGTTATATTGAGGTGTATTGGTTGCTATGATTTATTTTATATTGAGTTGTATTGGTTGCTATGATTTTTTTTTATTGAGTTGTATTGGTTGCTATGATTTATGTTTTATTGAGTTGTATTGATTGCTATGATTTATGTTTTATTGAGTTGTATTGGTTGCTATGATTTATGTTTTATTGTCTTGTATTGGTTATTGTGTTTTTGTTGCAGGAAGAAACCAATCCTGTTCTATTTCAACATCCTGAAATGTGCCAACCCTGCCGTCCTCATCAACCTACAGTGCCCTACCACCCAGGTAACCCTAACCCTACCACCCAGGTAACCCTAACCCTAACCCTACCACCCAGGTAACCCTAACCCTACCACCCAGGTAACCCTAACCCTACCACCCAGGTAACTGGATAACATACGGCAAGATAAGATAAGAGAAGAGAAGACAAGATAAGATAAGATAAGCTATGACAAGACAAGAGAAGAGAAGAGAAGAGAAGAGAAGAGAAGAGAAGAGAAGAGAAGAGAAGAGAAGAGAAGAGAAGAGAAGAGAAGAGAAGAGAAGAGAAGAGAAGAGAAGAGAAGAGAAGCTATGTAAGGGATAATGTATAGCTACGAGGTAATTGTCGCAAAATAATTGACCGACACGGAGTTTAGAACACAGAGGCGCCGCGCCGAGGTAAATTATTTTGCGACAATGACCGAGTATAGCTGCTATACATTATCCTGCTTATTACATGGCTAACTTACTAACAATATACCTAATTCATTTTACACCATCGACAAGACGAGATCAAATGCAGACGCAGTTGTTCTGTGGCTCCTCTGTCATCGCCGGCAGCCGGCAGGTGTGTGGTCTGATTACCTGATGAGTGCAGCTGTGCATATGCTGAGCTTAGCTTTCGTGACTGTCTGCGACCAAAATGCTTGATTGTGATTGGTCAATAGCGCTGTGTTACCCGTATCAGCGGTTATTATTGCGCGTTGCCCATAGCAGCGGTCCGTTATCGAGAAATAACTGACCGCTGTCAGGGGCAACCGAGCGCTATTGACCAATCACAACCAAGCATTTTGGCAAATGTTAAAACGCCATGTAATAAGATACGATAAGACAAGATAAGATATGATATGATCAAATATGATATGCTAACGTATGATAATATATTATATAATAAGATATGATAAGATAAGATATTATATAATAAGATGGTTAAGATATACTTCATCGTGTGTGTGCGTGTGCGT
The DNA here is from genome assembly GCF_963971535.1 of Notolepis coatsorum. Classification (NCBI taxonomy): domain Eukaryota; kingdom Metazoa; phylum Chordata; class Actinopteri; order Aulopiformes; family Paralepididae; genus Notolepis; species Notolepis coatsorum. The sequence continues at coordinate 8,166 of NW_028169675.1, read as the reverse complement.
GTGTGTGTGTGTGTGTGTGTGTGTGTGTGTGTGTGTGTGTGTGTGTGTGTGTGTGTGTGTGTGTGTGTGTGTGTGTGTGTGTGTGTGTGTGTGTGTGTGTGTGTGTGTGTGTGTGTGTGTGTGTGTGTGTGTGTGTGTGTGTGTGTGTGTGTGTGTGTGTGTGTGTGTGTGTGTGTGTCCTCCAGATGTGTGTGTCTAAGTGCCCGGACAGATTCTCCACCTACACAGAGATGCAGCTGCAATACAAACTGAACAAGAGTTACTGGGATTATTACAGACTGTTCTGTAAAGCAGGCTTCAACGATCCTAATAAGGTACAGATTGATTGATTGAAAACTGTATTAACAGATTGCAGAATGGGTACAGTACAGTGCAGCTCAATACACATCATTGTCAAGCGGATGCAGACCAGAGAAAGACTTTCGTCTTTGTTACGACCCTGGCTCATGGGCACGCAACCTATGTGCAAACCAACACCAAAACCCCGTTCTCTAACTCAAAGTGCTACTATCTCAAGGAACCACTAATGTAACTGTAAACTAAAGTACTAATGCAACCCAACGGACAAGGACTAGAAGAATGTGACAGCTCTTCCTCCAAACACAGACAGTGCATGTGTGTTACTAGGTCTGCCTTTAAAGCTCCCCAGCAGGTAACCAATCAGCACTAATTGGCTAATTGGCAGGCCTCACCTGCATGCCCGGTGACACAGGAGTGATCAGGCCTCTAGTACATAACACCTCCCCCACCAAACTGGTTGCCCAAGAGGCAACCACTACACAACAACCCATAAACAAAACAAAAAACAACTGTGACCCCTTAGTTGTCAGGGCCACTACCACAACAGCGATAACGGGTACCACAAACACCGGTACTATGATTGTGAGAGGGCGTTTGCTAGCACGTTGTCCCTCCCACGATGTGGCGAATATCCAAGTTATACGCCTGGAGGAACAAACTCCATCGCATCAAACGATGGTTCAAGTTCACCATGCTGCGAAGAAAAACCAAAGGGTTATGGTCTGTATACACAACAAGGGGTAAACTGGAGGATCCAACGTAAACATCAAAATGGTTCAAGGCAAGAACCGGGTCGGCCCCTGTCGAACACGACCACCGATACCGATCTGTCAAAATTATACTGCAAACCAAAATCAACCTGAGAACTGCGCTTAACAGAACAGAACACAGCACAACAAAACCATAGATCACTGATACCACCACCGCACCCATATCCATCCCACCTGGCTCTGGCAGTTCAGGATACTGCACACCGTGAACATCCAGAGTAGGCTGTACCGCCTCAGGTACAGCCCCAGTGTACCGGGAACATGGCAGTACGACAGTCACAATAACGTCTGGAACACCATCTAAAATGGCGTCACCCAAAATAACTTTGTCCTGATCAAAATCAAAATGGCTGCCACTCAACAGACCAGGTCGCGAAGGCGGCTCCTGCTCCACAGGACACAGGTAACTAGGTTGACCATCACACCTAGTGCATGGCAGAGAATCAGTGTGGATATGTGGATCAATGTCAGAATCATCAACTGACATACTGGGACCATCCCTGCCCACAAGTGAAACATTAGGGACAATAGAGCTATTGTGGGAAGGCTGGCAGCCTAAGTCAAGCTTAGTAGCCTCTCCAACCAGAACGGTGTCACATGAAACAACAGCACCTCTCATAGCATCCCTCCCACACTCCTCCTCCAATTCGTTCATGGCCTCAGCCACCGTACAGGCTGGGAAGACCTTGAGACACTGCGCTGCCATATCATCTCCTGTCACATGCTTCTCCGGCACGCCTGTCAACTCTGGTTTCACCACCGGGCCTAACACAAAACCACAATCAAGAGAATCATTATGCAGAGGTACATCCACAGTGTGCTTTCCAAAATTCTCAACAGGTACACATTTTAACTCAACAAAGAATGTGTCACTAAGTGTAATGTCCCAAGTCGAAGTATCAACAACATCACTTTTGTCCTTTGACATTTCTCGTGCCACAGCACACACAGGAAACACTCCTGGATGTTTCTGTGCCAGCTCATTAGAGACCTCAGAAACCACAGGAAGGGGAGTTACAACCGGAGTAGCCAACACTTTGTCACCAGCCAAATCATTCCCTAGAATGAAGGACACCCCCTTTATGGGAATGTGAGAACATACCCCCACAACAACATTGCCTGATACTAAGGGAGAATTGAGCGTGACCTCATGCAAAGGTGCATCCACAAATCCACCCCCAAAGCCCCGAACAACGACACCGGAATGCAAAGAAGAGTTTTCTGAAAACGGCAAAACCCCCTCCGGAATGAGGGACTGAAAAGCACCGGTATCTCTCCAAATTGTTATAGCCTGTTTGGACTCTAGTGCATTAGTCAGGGAAACAAATCCATTCATCATAAACCTTGAGGAACCCTCGAGTTCTTTGTCCACACGTTTGATACTTTCCCCATCCCCATCTAACGTTGGCATAGGCGTTTCTACCAGAGCCACGGTTCTGAAATTTTTCTGCTCAAGCACCGGGCACCCAGCAACGATATGACCAGGTTCTTTACAGTAAAAGCAGATAATCCCTTCTGGGAATGCACCAGCAGAACCACCCCGCCTAGGAGGCGAAGTTAACTGACCAGCAGACACAGGTTTTGGGAAACGGCCCCCCTGAACAGGACGCCTATCCCCGGACTCAACACGGTAGTCCTCCAAAAACACGGACTTGTGTGTCAACACAAACTCATCGGCGAAGACAGCGGCGTCGCCTATCTTCGATACCCCACGCTCATTTAGATGTGTGGAAACGGTATCAGGAACACATCTTTTAAATTCCTCTAGGAGAATCAACTGCCTAAGCTGCTCTCTTGACTCTGCCTTCTGAGAAGTGCACCACCTGTCAAACAGGTTCTCCTTCTCCCTACCAAACTCAACATAAGACTGCCCCTCCTGGGGAGCTCCAGTAGCTCACCACGTACCGCAAGTGCTATTTCAGCGCCGTGGACAACCGTGCTCGTCACGGATCTGGGGCTGAGCGAGTTCGAATCCCGGACTGCAGCCGTGCCTTTCCCAGAGTGTCTTCCCCCCCATCTGAACCCTTTCAGCCTGCTTCTGTCGGTCGAACTTGACCAAGTATAAATGCGATAAACGTATAAAAGAGCCAGGGAAATGGCCAAAGTAAAAAAAAAAAAAAAAAGACTGCCCCTCCTGCCTGCGATAACCTCTAAAACGCTGACGATAGGCCTCAGGGACCAACTCATAAGCCCTCAAAATGGACGCTTTAACCAGCTCATAATCAGCGCTTTGTTCAAGGGACAGAGCAGTGTAGGCTTCTTGTGCCCTACCAACCAAAACACATTGCAGCAGCAGTGTCCAGGCGGTATCAGGCCACTTCAATGTGGTTGCCACCCGTTCAAAAAGGGGAAAATATCTTTCCACGTCTTTCTCAAAAAATGGAGGCACCATCCTAATATTCCTGCCTACATCAAAACCGGAACGTGACTCTGGATGCAGAGCACCCGCCTGCAAGGCAGCATGCTTATATTCAAGCTCCTTCTGTGCACGCTCGTGCTCCAACAACATTTGTTTCTCCTTAAACTCACGCTCCTCTCTCCTCTCCTCACGCTCGTGCTGTAGCTGCCTTTCCTTAAACTCCAACTCCCTTATCCTCCAGTCACCCTCTACACCAGGTAATAGCGGAGATGCGCCAGACGAAGGAGGCTCCTCCACCCTCTCCTCAAGCACCTGTTCCCTAATGAGCAAAACCCTCAAAGCACCCAAGGCAGATGGTTTCAAACGTTTCTCACTGGGAGTAAGCTCGACCTTGTAGTGCACAGCAAGCTCGAGAAGCTGTTCTTTTGAAAACCTCTCCAACATGTCATGTGAAGGGTGATCCACAAAATCCCTAACGGAAGCCATCTTTTCTGCACCAGCGCCACAACCCGTTCACTGTAGAGTCACCAAAAAGCTGCCAAAAGCACCCTAGTACACACACAATCCACCTAAAGAGCCACCAAAGAAACACTAAAGAACCACTGAAGAACGACTAAAGAACCACGACGAACCACTGAAGAACCATACAGAATGCCAAAGCCACTAATAATAACCATAAAGGGACGTGGTGGCAATGTGTGCTACGGAGCGCACATTTCAAGGATGCAAAAAAAAACATAAAAAAAAACACACCCACCCCAAATAGACGTGTCATACACTCAGGGTGTTAGGTGCTACCAGGTATGCTCACCAAACACTCAAACAAACAAAATAAATCCAACAAACAATTCCAAACAGGTGCGCCTTCTAACCTGATATGACTACATTATGCTTCTACGTCTAAACTGCAGAAAAAACCGGCCCACCACATGTCTACCCTAAGAAACACTAAATCAAGCCCTACCACACTACCTGTGTTTTCTGGCCGCCCTAATCTACCTACCCTTAAACTAATGCCCTGTAGACCTAACTTTCTTCAACCACACCTGCTACCAGTCAAAGATCATATACCAATCATTTCATTAACCGCCCCAGGAGTACGTGGTGCACAGGACGCTAACCAACAACCAGAAAATAATGTCCCTATCTACATGTGGTGCCTACTAAACTATATATTTTAACAGCATAAGTAGTCACATCAAATTACAAACAAATACGGCATACTCACCTGTTTGATGAAATGGCTCAGCCCCCACGTTACACCATATGTAACGAACACCACCCAAACCATAATACGATGACACCCCGTGCAACACAAAAAAAAAACACCAAACAAAGTTCTAGGGGTAAAAGATCCCGGACGAGCCCCCAACTGTTACGACCCTGGCTCATGGGCACGCAACCTAAACATAGCCACAACAATGGTTAATAAACTACCCTACCACTCAGGGCATTTTGGGGTAGAAGACATCCTAGCCTACTACAAACACCTAGGGGTCCGGAAAGACGACTTCAAACTTGAAAAGGTAACAACAGCTGAGGTACTCAGAAAACTGAGCGCCCTCCAACCTAACAAGGCCACTGGCCATGACAATATCCCACCCCAATTCCTCAGAGACTCAGCAGCCGCCATCACCCCAGTCATCACACACATAATAAACCTCTCCATAAAACAGGGACATGTCCCCAAAGACTTCAAAATTGCAAGAGTGACCCCAGTGCACAAAAAAGGCAGCAAATTAGACCCAGGCAACTACCACCCTGAGGTCAGAGGTCAGAATGAGATCAATGGTAGTTTGTGTTGAATCACACACTCTTGTGGGTTGGGTGATTAGCTGTTTGAAACTGTGCAGATCACAAAACCTACTGAAGGCCTTGAAGACGTGTGCTTCTTTATGTAGCATATCCGTGTTCCAGTCCCCAATAAGAATATTTTCTACATGTTCAACCCCAGCTAAACACCCGTCAAGTGTATCTAGAAGCCACTCTGTTCTGGCGGTTTATAGATTGTGCCGACTAGTACAGATTTAGCCCTTTCGAACAAAATGTCAACCCATACAGTTTCAATCATGATTCAGGTCAGTACGGTTAATACATTTGGTACAGTATCTTTATGAATATACACGCAGACCCCACCTCCATGCTTGTTCCTGTCATTTCTGACTATTGAGTAGTTTTCAATTTCAATCTCTGGATCTTTCACTGATTTGTTTCAGAGAAACAGACATTTACACACTATCCTAATAAGATATAGTACATTGCACACTATCCTAATAAGATATAGTACACTACACACTATCCTAATAAGATATAGTACATTAAACACTATCCTAATAAGATATATTACATTTACACACTATCTTAATAAGATATAGTACATTGCACACTATCCTAATAAGATATAGTACATTAAACACTATCATAATAAGATATATTACATTTACACACTATCCTAATAAGATATAGTACATTAAACACTATCATAATCAGATATATTACATTTACACACTATCCTAATAAGATATAGTACATTAAACACTATCATAATAAGATATATTACATTTACACACTATCCTATAAGATATGTAAGGGATAATGTATGCCTACGAGGTCATTGTCGCAAAAGTAATGACCGACACGGAGTTTAAAATACAGAGGCGCGCGCGCCGAGGTGTTTAAACGTAGTGAAGGTCAATTATTTTGCGACAATGACCGAGTAGGCTATACATTATCCCGCTTATTACATGGCTAACTTACTAACAATATACCTAATTCATTTGACAAATCGCAGTTGTCTGTGGCTCTGTCAGCCCAAATAAAGTGATTATTTATCGCCGGGAGCCTCTGGCTCCGCTGTCAGTGCAGCGCTATACATTATCCTGCTTATAAATGGCTAACTTACTAACAATATACCTAATTCATTTGACAAATCGCAGTTGTTCTGTGGCTCTGTCAGCCCAATAAAGTGATTATTATTATCGCGGGCAGCCTCGTGTTCTGGCTCCGCTGTGTTCTGGCTGCCTATTGTTTAATACCCCTGTCATCGCCGGCACGGCAGTGTCTAATTGCACTGAAACAGTGTGTCTGTGGGCTTGATTGCGAACAGCTGCGCTCTGCGGTCATTATGAAAATCTGCGGTCATTATTGAAAAATAATGACCGCAGTCGGGGGGCTGTTGACCAATCACAAGCAAGCATTTCAGCGAATGTGAAAACGCCATGTAATAAAGTACATTAAACACTATCCTAATAAGATATAGTACATTAAACACTATCCTAATAAGATACAGTACATTAAACACTATCCTAATAAGATATAGTACATTAAACACTATCCTAATAAGATATAGTACATTTACACACTATCATAATAAGGTAAAGTACATTTCACACACTATCCTAATAAGATATAGTACATTACACACACTATCCTAATAAGATATAGTACATTATTAAACACTATCCTAGTAAGATATAGTACATTTACAATACACTATCAATACCTTGTCTTATGGGGACTGCTACCTTATCATTTCATGTAGCTGTAATTAACAAAACACAAGGATTCACTAATTTACTCGCAATAACTGTCAAACTAAATTCATGTGTGCAAAACTGTTTAAAAAATGTTGGATTTGTGTGACATTATTTACAAATAAATCTGCATATATTTTATATTTATGTGAAGTGCCCCTTTAATTCCACATTCTGCAATATATTCAGTCTGTCTGTCTGTCTGTCCTCTGTCTGTCTGTCCTCCAGCCAGTATCTCAGGTTCTAAGAGATGAAGACTGTCCTTCCATGATTGTCCCCAGTAGACCATGTAAGAACATACTATACTCTACTCTGTCTGCCTTTCTCTTCCCCCCCCCCCTCCCTCTCTCTCTCTCTCTCTCTCTCTCTCCTCTCTCTCTCTCTCCCTTCTCTCTCTCTCTCTCTCTCTCTCTCAGCCTCTCTCTCTCTCTCTCTCTCTCTCTCTCTCTCTCTCTCTCTCTCTCTCTCTCTCTCTCTCTCTCTGTCTCTGTCTCTCTCGCTCTCTGAGTGCATGCTAGGAGTGAGATTGGTTTGAATGAGAGCTGCTTGGAAGTGGTGTGAGTGTGAGTGCTTCTAATTTTCTACCGTATCTGTCTTTTTTTTCGTATTTATTCATGCAATATTGTAATTAGTGTGTATTGTTAGTTTATTGTGTGTTTTGGTGTATGTACTGTATAGGGGTAAGTAGGGGGTTTTGCTTTGTTCTACGCCAGTATGGAGTTTTCCAAACTCGGGAGAAAACATGGAGTGAAAATATCTGCTGTAGAGGACTGTTTTTTTTAGTTTTTTTGGGGGCTTTCTGTATTTTTCACCCATCCCAATTTAGTCGTTAAGCCAATTCCCTTCCTGTTCGTTGCGCACATCGGCCCACTGTCGACCTGGGGAGGGTGTAGAACTACCACATGTCTTCGCCGATACATCGTTACCAGCCGCTTCTTTTCACTTGACAGCGAGGAGTTTCACTGGGGGAACGTAACACGTGGGAGGTTCATGCTATTTCCCCCAGATCCCCTCCCTGCTGAACAGGCGCCCCGACCGACCAATAGGAGTCGCAGTTTACAACGACCAGGACACATACCCCACCGGCTTCCCACTCGCTAACACTGCCAATTATAAGGCGCCGATTGGGACAAAAGCCTGTCGAATAGAAGACACCACCTATCCAGTTATCCTGCGCGACCCAGTTGGTCCCACGCGCGCCACC
>NW_028169676.1:20000-25709 GCF_963971535.1 Notolepis coatsorum | reverse complement strand
CTCGGCACAGAACACGCGGAAGCCGGAGCAGCGAAGGAGCAGCGATGCCTCCTTCTTCTTTAGAGACAGCCGCCCTGCTCCTCCTCGGCGTCCTGACGCACTGGCGCGCCCTGCTCCACGGTCCGCGCCTCGCCGGCGCGCAGCTGCACATCCAGCAGGAGTTCGCGTCTCCAAACCGGACCAATAACTTCGCGGTGGACGCGGTGTCCGGCAGGGTCTACCTGGCCGCCGTCAACTCGGTCTACCAGCTGAACGGCACCCTGGGCGTGGAGGTGGAGCGCAGCACGGGTCCGGTGGAGGACAACCTGCTGTGCCACGCTCCCCAGCTGCCCCAGGCGCCCTGCGAGCACCCCAAGCACCTCACGGACAACCACAACAAGCTGCTGAAGCTGGACGGGCACCAGGGCGTGGTGGTGCTGTGCGGCTCGGTGTACCAGGGCTTCTGTGAGCTCCGGAGGATGGGCAACATCTCGCAGATCGCCGTGGAGTTCCCGCCGCGCGGGGAGAAGACGGTGTTCCCCAGCATGCTCAACATCGCCGCCAACGACCCCAACGCGTCCACGGTGGGGCTGATCTTCAGGAGCCACGGGGGCAACACCCGCCTGCTGGTGGGGGCCACTTACACCGGCGCCGGGACCCCGTTCTTCCCCAAGAACCACAGCAAGGAGGACCTGCGCTTCGAGAACACGCCGGAGATCGCCATCCGCTCGCTGAACATCAACGACCTCTCGCGGCTCTTCACCTACGACATCAACCCGTCGGAGGACAACGTGTTCAAGATCAAGCAGGAGGTGAAGACGAAGAACAAACTGAACTTCGTGCACGCGTTCATCCAGAAGACGTACGCCTACATCGCCATCAACAACGACGCGAAGATGGGCCACAAGGAGAGCCAGCCCAACAGCCTCCTGGCCCGGATCTGCCTGGACACCGAGGAGAACCCGAAGAAGTCCACGGCGGGACCGGAGAGCAAGAAGCTCACCGAGTCCTACATCCAGATGCCGCTGCAGTGCGGAGCCACCGGGAACATATACCCGCGGCTGCTGTCCGTGTTCCCCGCGGAGATCCATGATGATGACACCGGCCCCGGTACCGGCGGTGAGGAGAGGATGATGGAGCCCTACCTGTTCGGAGTATTCGCTAAGCCCGAGAGGAGGTCTGCCCTGTGCGCCTTCAGGTTCCGGGACATCGAGGAGCAGATCTGGCAGGCCCGGAGGAACTGCTCCAACTCCCCCAGCGGCGACGTGCAGGTGCTGGACAGCGTCATCCAGGGCTCCGGGGCCGCCTGCATCAGGAAGGAGAACCTGGTGGTAAGAAGGGCTGCATTCATCATTTATCATTTTTTAATAATGAGCCTATATAGATAAATAAGATACCCACAAAAAAGTCACCCACAAAATGTATATAGTTTGTATTACATTCCATTTGATTATTAGGCCTTGTTGTTTCGTTATTTTACGCATCTATTTAAATAGCCTGCGGGCAAAGTGGGTGTATAGGCCGACCTGAAGTTGTGAATGAATGATGAATGAAAACTTTATTAACAGATTGCAGAATGGGTACAAAATATACAGTACGGCTCAATACACACAATTGTTAAGGGGATGCAGACCAGAGAAAGACTTTCGTCTTGTTTACATCAGGGTCCCCCATTTTCAATTCATCATCATGATACAGGGAGAGTATTCACAGCAAGAGGCTTAGAAAAAAGAATGCTGTGAAATTCCAGCTTTTCTTTGTGGTGCGTTTGATTGACAGGCCATAGGTCACACAACGAACAGGCGGGTGTGTGTCGAGAGACCACTGTGCTGCCATGCAGGGCAGGTGTCTCGAGAGACCACTGTGAACACTATACGTTTAAACTTTAAACCATATACTGTTGTCCAACATCAATGAATAAATATAGCTAACTGGCTGCCTGGAATATAAATCTCTGAAATAAGTTCACTCGAGCAGCAGGATCTGACGGTTTCCATAAAGGCTTAAAGGAATCCTCTCTAGAGCCAAGGAAGGAGGGCTCATCATTCAAGAGAAAGGAATCTCTGAAATCACGAGTAGTAGGGGTCACGAATGCTCCACGAGCGGTGGGGTTATGGGAACGGGCGCGCGGGGGTCCGCACAGCTCTCTCTCACTGATTAAATATAGGATGGCAGCTGCGGGTCAAACGTTTTGTTTCCCCCGGTTATACAACTTCGGATGAAATTGACGTTTATCAACTATTCTGTTATAACGAAAAAACGTATAACACCATATTTTGGATGAAGACATATTTGAAATGTATTGTATAGTATTTATTGAAAGGATAAACCCCTTGAGATGAACCATCTATAGTTTAGAAAACGTCTGGTCCGATATTGAATACAATCATAGCCAATGTCATGACAACGAAATTACATTTGACTATTTTTTGGGGGGGAGGATTTGAATTGAACTATATTAGAACTTTGCACACAATAAATGTCCTCCTCCTTGTTCCTCGAAGGAGGTCCCCTATGTGTTCTGTGTCGACCGTGTCTGGTTATAAAGGGAGAGTATTCACCAGCGAGAGGCTTAGAAAAAAGAATGCTGTGAAATTCCAGCTTTTCTTTGTGGTGCGTTTGATTGACAGGCCATAGGTCACACAACGAACAGGCGGGCGGGTCGAGACCACTGTGCTGCCAGGGCAATAACGATGCCGTCCCCCAGAGCATCACGACGGCCCACTGGCACATTAACCCTTTCACCGCCGCACTACTACCAAAACGGTTAACCCTTTCACTGCGACAATACACAGAAGGTTAACCCCTTTCACTGCCACACGACAGCAGGTTAAACCCTTTCACTGCCACACTACAGAAGGGTTATTAGCCACACTACAGAAGGTTAACCTAGTGTTGCAGTGAAAGGGTTAAGTGCTTCTCCCTGTATAGGCCTTACAATTTGTGTTTTATGTGCAAGATCAAACTACATATCTACCAGAGAACAATGGACCCCATGATCAAAAGTGTACGTAACTATCTTCGTATAACTTCGTAAGTATAGTTTGTACAAAACACATTCATGAAAGATCTCCTCCGGATGCCGGCACGCGTGAAAAGGTGTTCGTAAAATCCTGTTCGTATAGCTAGACGAACGAATCTCCGAAAAGAAACCGTTTGATCATGCCAAAATCCGCCCCTAGAAGTTTGTAAGTGGAGTTTTACGAAGAAATGGGTTCATAACTTTCTTGTAAGTCCGTTCGAGCGTGACGTCCAATGTTCTTTTGTTTTGGCATTTCGTCTGAATGCGGTGACTCGAGAAATCTGATCTTTTTGTAGACTGTGTGTGACCTCCACTGAAGGAGACACCATTTATGATAAGAGAACAAGGCCAGGAGCAGAGAACCCGTGGGAACGACCTCTACAAGTACATAGTACTATATCTACTGTGTTTAATTCACCGTGGGAACGACCTCTACATATATCTACTGTGTTTAAAGACCTCTACATATATCTACTGTGTTTAAAGACCTCTACATATATCTACTGTGTTTAAAGACCTCTACATATATCTACTGTGTTTAAAGACCTCTACATATATCTACTGTGTTTAAAGACCTCTACATATATCAACTGTGTTTAAAGACCTCTACATATATCTACTGTGTTTAAAGACCTCTACATATATCTACTGTGTTTAAAGACCTCTACATATATCTACTGTGTTTAAAGACCTCTACATATATCTACTGTGTTTAAAGACCTCTACATATATCTACTGTGTTTAAAGACCTCTACTATATCGACTCTGTTTAAAGACCTCTACATATATCTACTGTGTTTAAAGACCTCTACATATATCAACTGTGTTTAAAGACCTCTACATATATCAACTGTGTTTAAAGACCTCTACATATATCTACTGTGTTTAAAGACCTCTACATATATCTACTGTGTTTAAAGACCTCTACATATATCTACTGTGTTTAAAGACCTCTACATATATCTACTGTGTTTAAAGACCTCTACATATATCTACTGTGTTTAAAGACCTCTACATATATCTACTGTGTTTAAAGACCTCTACTATATCGACTCTGTTTAAAGACCTCTACATATATCTACTGTGTTTAAAGACCTCTACTATATCTACTGTGTTTAAAGACCTCTACTATATCTACTGTGTTTAAAGACCTCTACATATATCTACTGTGTTTAAAGACCTCTACATATATCTACTGTGTTTAAAGACCTCTACATATATCTACTGTGTTTAAAGACCTCTACTATATCGACTCTGTTTAAAGACCTCTACATATATCTACTGTGTTTAAAGACCTCTACTATATCGACTCTGTTTAAAGACCTCCACATACTATATCTACTGTGTTTAATTCACCGTGGGAAAGCCCTCTACATACTATATCTACTGTGTTTAATTCACCGTGGGAAAGCCCTCTACATACTATATCTACTGTGTTTAATTCACCGTGGGAAAGACCTCTACATACATTGTTTAATTCCTTATGGCCTGGATGTGCTCCAAACTCTCAGAATTCCCCCGAGGTCCCATGGTGTTCATCCAAGCGTTTATGTGGGAATGGAATTAATATTTTGCTTAACGTTATCTGTTCTCTATTGAGGATTTGACAACGGCAGAGAGCTACCACTGTTGATAAAGAAAAACGATTAAGCCTTGTTCTATGAATCCCTTTGAGGTGTGATAATAGCTATGCATGTGGTTATCTATTAAACAGCTATTATGTTTATATTAAATGGCATGGATTTCAAATGGGGCTTTTAAAGTTTGGTTTATTGGAAATTACTAAGTTAGTTGTTACTTTTGAATCCCAGAAATGTTCTACTACTACTACTACTACTACTACTACTACTACTACTACTACTCCCTCTCTCTCTCCCCTCTCTCTCTCTCTTTCTCTTTAGTTGACCCCATTCTGACCCCCATTCCTGAGACCACAACATTTAAATCACACAAGAAATGTGTATCTATAATATTAGAGGGTATATAGGCTACTGATGTATTCTTTTTAATAGAGTGTTAACCCTTTCACTACCACGCTACCAAAGGGTTAACCCTTTCACTGCGACAATACATAAGGTTAACCCTTTCAATGCCACACGACAAATGGGTTAACCCTTTCACTACCACACCACAGAAGGTTAACCCTTTCACTACCACACTACAGACAGTTGTAGTGTGGTAGTGAAAGATTAACCGTCTGTAGTGTGGTAGTGAAAGGGTTAATGGGGGGAAAAAATTATAATTTAATTTGATTATAGGCAAGTTGTTTCTGGCCAAAAAGTTAAAAACCTGTTGTTGTTGTTGTCAAAGGATTTGACCACATAAATATTATTATCACACCGATTCCGCTTCAGGAGACATCACTTTGTTCTCCGAGCCTGAGGTTGGAAAGCAGCCAGTTTCAGTTTCAGTTTCAGTTTATTTAAAAAAAGGACAGTAGTACACATTGATAAACATTTCTGTAATTGTGTCAGTTTTAGCCAGCTGGCTAATTCGCAACTGTAGTCCTTTTGGCAAGATGTTATAAGACTGACAATACACCTAGAACAGAAACATTAAAAGTACAACACAGTACGAGACACACACAAGAGATAGGAGTACGGTCACATACCAGGAAGATGCACACACACACACACATATGAGGCATGTACACATGCTTACGTGATACACGTACCCACATACATGTGTTGGAGACATGCGTGCATGCA
>NW_028169676.1:0-12500 GCF_963971535.1 Notolepis coatsorum | reverse complement strand
AAAAAAAAAAAAATCCTGCTGTTTTTTTTTATTTCATCCAGTAGATTGTTCCAGAGTTTCACTCCTTTAACTGACACAGACATACTTTTAAGTGTGGTTCGAGCTCTAGGCTGTTTCAAATTGAGTGCTCTTCTTAAATTATACGTCACCTCTCGTTCTTTTAACAAAAGTTGTAAGTTACTTGGCAGTTGATCACTTCTAGCTTTAAAAACTAGCTCTGCTGTTTTAAGGTCAACTAAGTACACCAGTGGAATCACAGTAAGACCCATTCGAATGTATCGAGGGGCCGTTGGTCTCCTCCACTCTGTTAGCGGGAAAGACGATTCATTTCACATTTAATGACAACTTCAGGATCCTAAACTTCAGTCATTCAAAGGATCTGCCACAAAATATTAAATAATGATTACGTTTTATGTTCATTTTGTACAATCACCGTTATTACAATTACTGGATCCCCTAATTGTTCCATATCTAAAAACCAAAGTGCTGGAGCACAGAGACAAAACAACAACACATCTTTCACTGTACTCAGACGTATGGACTACATTGTATGTACATTTAGTCGTTGGATTAAAATAGACCTTTTTAAAGGAACACGCCAACTTTTTGGGAAATTAGCTTATTTGCCATCTACCCTGGACTGGAGTTAGACAAGCAGATACACACCCTTTCTTCGCTGTGCATGAGGTGCAAATCCAGAGCCTGCAGGATAATGAAAGACCCCCACCACCCCAATAACAGCCTGTTCCAGCTGCTGAGGTCAGGCAGACGCCTGCGAACTCCAGCTACTAGGACAGAGAGACTTCGGCTCAGCTTCTTCCCCCAGGCCATCAGAGCCTTGAACAATGAACATTGAGAGACACAGAAACTGAACTATCCACACACAAGCACATACACGACACGCACGCTGAGCACGCTCACACACTAGCAGCCACTTTAACACTCATGCCGCACACACGCACACTTATGGCCAGAGGAAAGGCCACTTAAAGTAGTATAGCATCAGGAACAGTGTATTGTACTACTAAAGCTACCTAGCATGTCCTATATGCTCTGTAAATACTAATGTACAGATACCGAGATGGCACACCATGTACCTGTTTATTGCACTGTTTTATTGGATTCTATTAATATGTTGTACCACTGTATTTTATTGGATTCTATTATATGTTGTACCACTGTATTGCACATCGTCGCGGGCAAGACCAGCCGCATTTCATTGTATACCTGTATGCCGTGACAATTAAAACTCTTGACTTGACTTGACTAGGCTTAGGGAACAGCCGCACCATTAGCCTAGCTTAGCGTCATTCACTGGAAGTAGGTGTGCCAGTGTAGCCTAGTTCCCAACAGTACACGAAATACACTCCAAATACAACTCCAAAACGTTCCTGTAAACATTTTGTGACCTGTGTATTTACCATGTGGAGAAAGAAAAGAATACATTTTAATTTTCTTTGTTTGAAATTATGTTTTTGTTTTGTTTTTTTAATTTTTTTTTATTATTGCAAAACAAAACTTATTAAAAGTCAGTACTCAACACACAATGTATAATGAAACTTTCAGTAAAGGTGGTTAAAATATATGCAAGTACAGAAACAGGATAAAACAAAAATAGTCAATAATAACATTTTAACCGTATACAGTGTATATCCAGCGAAGTTACAATTATATAAATGTTAGTATATAATATACCCCTAATACCTATTTTCTAAAACCCTACACACATATGCTCCAGCTCAAACCCCCCCCTCCCGGACCCCCTCTTGGATAGTACCTCCATTATCCCTCACTCCTAACCAGACATCACCATTATAGGCTAGCTTTTATTCTCTCCACCACTTCTAACCACATTGACATTTTGGATTCTTTGAGCCCCAGAATTCTTGCTGTAGATATTTCTTGATATATCACATCGAGATATGTAAGAAACCACACTTTCCGGCACATTTTTTCCGGTTGAAACCAACGTGATGCGATCAGTTTTTTAGCTACTGTGATACCCGATAAAACCAATCTTTTTAGTTGTGGATTCACTGCGAACTCAAAAACATCATTCAATAGTAATACCGCGGGGTGTACAGGTATATTCCAAAATACGAGTATTGATAATTGTTGGGACACATCTTTCCAGAATGCCTTAACTGGTGGGCAGTCCCAATACATGTGCATAAATGTTCCTTCGACCCCATTTGTACATTGGGAGCATTTGGAGTCTTGTATAAGCCCCATTTTGCACAGCCTTATAGGAGTCAAGTATGTCCTGTGAATATAGTTCAGATTGATTTGTTGATGATCCGGGTTCCTTGATGTAAGTCGGACATTTGCCCAGGCTCCTTGCCAATCAAAGTCATTTTCTAGGTCTGGTATATCCCTCCTCCAGACATTGTCTAGTTGAAGGGTTTCATACGAGGACGTTAGTAATTGGTAATAAAAACCTGATACAAAACCTCCCAATGTATCTCTTTCATAGAAAAATTTGTGGTATCTGTGGTGTTCAATTGGTATGTGTAATGGAACACCGTGAGATCTCATACAAAGTCGTAACTGTATGTAAAAAAGCCATGTGGACTCGGTGAGGTTAAACTTTATGCATATTTCGACATAACTACAGAGGCCCTTGTTATTAAAAATATCCCCTAATGAGTGTATGCCTCTTTCTTCCCATATAGGGAATCTTATAGGTCGTTTTCCCATTAAGAGAGCATTGTTATTGAATATGGGAGTGTGATTATGCCATACTTGAGGGTTAGGAAATTTCCTTTGTGTTTCCCGCCATGTCCTGATTGCATGGGTTATTATTGGGCCAAATTCTCGCTCACAATGCTTGATTGAAAGTTTAGTGTATGCTATGTCTTTCAATCTCTGTGGGGCTACTATGTTTTCTTCTAATTCTCTCCAAGATACCAAAGCCTCGGGGTCAAACCATATCTTCTTCAATGGTCTTAATGTGAAGGCATTAAAATATTGTAAAAAATCTGGGACTGCCATGCCACCGTCTGCTTTATTTCTCTGTGCGGTGGATCTTTTTATGCGAGGTGGTTTGTTATTCCAAATAAATTTGTATGTGGAGGTTTGTAATCTTTTCCAGTAGCCCTCTGGAGGAGGTAACGGAAGCATTGAGCTGAAGAAATTGATTCTTGGTAATACATCCATCTTAACTATTGATACCCTTGCCTGTACTGAGTTTTTAAGTTTTGCCCACCTGTCCAGGTCGTCCTTGATTTTGTTCTGTATTTTTGTGTAATTGTGCTTCACCGTTTGTCTTATGGTGGGAAATATTTCCACACCCAAGCATCTGAAATGTTTGACCATGGGTATCGCACCTGGGAGGGTTGTCTCTTTTTTTGCACTGGTGTTAAGAGGAAGAAAAGCCGACTTAGGCCAATTTATTTTAAATCCCGATAAATCACCAAAGTTCTCTATCAACTTGAGTATAAGCGGCAATGTGTTGTTGGGGTTTTGCATGAACAATATTACGTCGTCCGCATATAAACTAATTTTATGATGTGTGCCCTTGATTACTATTGGTTCTATGTGTTGGGATTGTCTTATAAATTGTGCTAAAGGTTCTAATGATAGATCGAATAGTCCGGGACTAAGAGGGCAACCTTGTCTGGCTGAGCGTGATACCGGAAAGATATCGGAGATGAATGTGCCTGTTGTAATCCTGGCCGATGGGTCCTTGTATAGTACTTTAATCATATCAATGAAACCTTTTCCTAACCCCATCCTTTCCAATACTGCCCATAGAAACGACCATTCCAACCTGTCAAATGCTTTCATAGCATCCAGGGATAGTATCGCCTTAGGTGTGATGTCCTCTTTGTCTGTATCTAGTACGTGCAGTATTCGCCTTATGTTATCATTGATCAGGCGACCTTTTATGAAGCCTGTTTGGTCCGGATGAACTAAAGACGTCATATGCTTTTGCAATCTGATGGCTAATATCTTAGAGTACAGTTTGACATCGGTTCCGAGGAGGCTTAAAGGACGGTAACTACCGCATTCAGTGGGGTCTTTGTCTTTTTTGTGAAGAACTGAAATGAGTGCGGTATTTTGGTGTTCAATGAAGCTTCCCTCTTTGACTGAGTATAAGATCATATTTAGTAATAAGGGTCCAAATATGTCCCAGCAAGAAATGTACATTTCTGATGGGATACCGTCAATTCCCGGAGCTTTGCCGTTTTTCATTCCGGATATGGCCTTCTTGAGTTCTTCTAATGTGATCGGTACTTCTAACTGTTTAGCGTCTTCATCCGTAAGTTTAGGGAGAGTAATTTGATTAAGATATGTGTCTAATTTGTCTTGATCAAAGGTCGTTTCTGAGTTATATAAATCAGAGTAGAATTCTTTGAATGTATCGTTTATTATTTTGGGTTCTGTTACTAGAGCTTGTTGTTTCCTAATGGCAGTTATATCTGCAAATTTTGCATTAATTCTTAGTCGCATGGCTAATAGGTGACTAGGTTTAGAACCTTGGAAGTACTGCTGTTGTCTAGTGCTGCGTATTTGCAATTCCGATTTTTGTCTGTACATTGCTTTGATCTCTGTCTTTAGAATGTTAACTTGGTTATCTAGTCTAGTAGAGTTGTTGTATTTTAAAGAATTAAAAAGCGTTGAGTAAAGCGTTTCCATTTCAGACAGTTTTGTGTTTTGATTTTTGCGCAATATGGAGGTAAATCTATCCGAGAAATCCTTGATCATATTCTTTACCGACATCCATAATATTCTGGGATCTTGCACCGAGTTAGCATTATCTTGTAGGAATACTGTGAGAGCTTCTTTAATTTGTGTAATGAATTCCTTGTTGTTAAGCAGCATCGAATTAAAACGCCATCTTGGGGCCCGGGTAGATAGTGTACCAAATGTTGCTTTCAGGATTAAGTAGCAGTGATCCGATAGCGCATTGGGTGTCATTTCCACTTCATATTTATCAAATATTCTCGGGGATGCAAAGACGTAATCAATTCTGGATAGTGTGTTGTGTCTCGCCGAACGACAGGAGTACTTGCGGGTCATGGGGTTAAGTGAACGCCATAAATCAGTTACTCCTGTTGATTTCGACCAATCTTTTAATGCTTTAGATGAATTCTTTTGTTCGCTGGAGAAGGAAAGGTAAGTTTTGTCCATCCTTGGGTTCCAAATGGCATTAAAATCCGCACCTATTATATATGAGTACTCGGGATGGTTTAACATTTCTCCTGTTAGTGAAGTGAAGAAACCCACTTTGTACAAATTCGGGGCATATACCGCTGCCAATGCAATTTTCCTGTTATTGTGTATGATCCTAGCTATAGTTATGCGCCCCTCAGCATCCGACCATACCCCTTTCAATTCGATATTTAATTTGCGTCTGACGACTATGGCTACCCCTCTAGTTCTCGTAGCAAAAGAAGAGTGACTAATATTATGGTATATGTTATCCGCTAACGTATTTATGTCTCCCTCTAAAATGTGCGTTTCGCTTAATAGAGCCACGTCCACATGTTCTTTTTTCATCAGTGTAAGCATACTTTTGCGCTTGTGTTGTTTGTTTATCCCACCGGTGTTCCATACCATTATATTCAAACTAGCCATAGTCTATGCATGTTTTCGTGTAGTTTTTGGTAATGTTTCTGGAGTATGAAGCTACAATAGATGCACATCCAATTAATGAGGTCCCGTTGAGAGCTGAGCTTAAAAACATATATATATACAAATAAAAATCCCCTATTTTCCCCTCACCCAGAAAGTCGAACATGCCTGTGTTCCAAGAACACATCCTCCGCAATTGACTTTCTCCCATGGTCCACCGGATTGCCCAAACTGAGCATTGTAATCCTAATTTTCCTATGCTCATTGCCATAGGATCTAACATTTCCATTCTATTACAATAGAATGTCGCTTTTGGTCTTGCACCTTCCCTTACTGTAATGAAGTATTGTGATAAATAACCTAAAGATCAAAATAAAAAATAAAATAAAAAAAAGAGAATAAACCTTTATCGACATATTCCTTTGAACCCTCCACCAACGTGTGGGGAAAAAAAAGGAAAAGATTGTAGAGCAATATTGACACCTTAATGTGAAGAACATTGGAAAAGAATAATGTAAGTTAAAATATATTTAAAAAATATAGAGTAATATTGACACCTTAATGTGAAGAACATTGGAAAAGAACAATGTAAGTTAAAATATATTTAAAAAATATAGAGTAATGAGAAGAAAAAATTAATTAAAATAAAAATCAATGGAAAGATATAGATAAGGAATAAGAGATAAATAATTATCAACGTGGAGAAGCCACTAGAACCGATTTAACTGATTAGATAAGATAGAAAAGCAGCGCCTTTTAGCGCTTCAATGTGCCTTTAATGGAGTGATTACTTAAATTGTTAGAATAACCTTGCTGTGCTCATACGTTTATGTGTGGTTAATTTTAAAGTATTATTAAGGACTGATTGCACTTAATTTAATTTATTATCTGCTATGTGTATGCACACCGAATGTTATTGTTAGAGTTGTATGCTTCGTTGTCATGGTGCCTAATATTCTAGAAGGTTGTAGAATATACTAGTGCCTAGACTATTTTACATTCCAGAATGATCTAAGAGACCCAGGGCATTTGAGCGATAAACCTAGAATATTCCAGATAGATCTTTTTGCATTGATATTTATTTGTCCCCTCAGAGACCAGAGATTGAAATTATAATGAAATTATGTTTTTGGTAGATTTGTATTTGTTTGTACTACCGGGCAGTCCGGTAGAGAGAGAGACAGAGGAAGAATGGGAGACAGAGCAGGGGGAAGACATTCGGCAAAGGACGCCGGGTCCGGGAATCGAACCCGGGTCGGCCGCTTCGCGACGCAGCACGTTACATGGGTCGCCATTTGGGTGCCCACATTTAAATTTTCTAAGCAGATATATACTCAGAATTCTTTTCTGCCGAACCACTGCTGCCTGGGCGCAGTGATTCCATCACCTCAAAAGCCCTGTTGCTTTTTGAAAAACTGGGAAGAAAAGGGTACAGTATCTGCTTGTCTAACTCGAGGGTAGATGGCAAATAAGCGAATTTCCCCAAAAGTTGGCGTGTTCCTTTAATGTGCGTGTGT
Organism: Notolepis coatsorum; assembly: GCF_963971535.1. Lineage (NCBI taxonomy): Eukaryota > Metazoa > Chordata > Actinopteri > Aulopiformes > Paralepididae > Notolepis > Notolepis coatsorum. The sequence goes on along the minus strand of NW_028169676.1, from coordinate 5,406 downwards.
GCGTGCGTGTGTGTATGTGCGCGTGTGTGTGTGTGTGTGTGTGTGTGTGTGTGTGTGTGTGTGTGTGGAGAAGTGGTCTTTCCTGTGCTGGTCACCAGACTCTGGACTGTTAGCCGGTTCCTCAGGATGGTGGCAGGATGTCCTCATTGACAAGAAACCACAAAGATTCACAAAAAAAACAAGACCTCTCACTGTCTGCGTGACAGGAAGTGTCCGTCAGCAACATTTGCTTTTCTATGGAGCACTGTGTGTGTGTGTGTGCGTGTGTGTGTGTGTGTGTGTGTGTGTGTGTGTGTGTGTGTGTGTGTGTGTGTGTGTGTGTGTGTGTGTGTGTGTGTGTGTCTGTGTGTGTGTGTGTGTGTGTGTGTGTGTGTGTGTGTGTGTGTGTGTGTGTGTGTGTGTGTGTGTGTGCACGCTTGTAGGTTATGTCACACACTATCTGAATGACATATTTTCTCTCTAATGTACAATATGACATATTTTCTCTACTGAATGAAAGATATTCTTTCTACTGTATGAAATATCTTCTGTACTGTATGAAATATCTTCTCTCCTGTATGAAATATCTCTTCTATCCTGTATGAAATATCTCTTCTCTCCTGTATGAAATATCTCTTCTCTCCTGTATGAAATATCTCTTCTCTCCTGTATGAAAGCCTGTGTGGATTAACAGCTTCTTAGTGGAGAAGGATTTTGCACATGACTTGAACAAAAGCCCTCTTAAGATATTTGAGATGGTTGAATATGTATATGATGAGCAGCTGAATATATGAGAGCAGTGCGAATATGACGGCTAGAAATATCTGTGAGAGAACAGGAAGTTCTCAAAGTTGGCGCAGATACCGTCATACAATATATCAGGAGCTTCATTCCAAATCACTTATATATCTTTTTTAAATAACAAGTCATTTAATTTCCAGTGCTCGTGGTTTTGAACATATTAGATAAGCACTAAGCAAGCAGCATTACAAGACAAGGGTTTAAAAGAACTAATAACTTCCATATTATTCAATAGTGACTTTTCCTTTCATGTCCCCCGTTGTTCTCTAAGAGCAGGTGTCACATGGTGTAAAATGGTGGATATTCTACTTGGGAATGAAACTCTTGGTATATAAACGGCACATTATTTCAGTTACCAGTATCTTCCACTCAGGCAGGGAGGAGGAGAGGAATCGTCCTATAGGAATCCATTTGGCACAAGTATTGTAGTATTTCCATAATTTCATGGTCACTAAATGATACAAGATACAAGATACTTTAATGCCACACAACGGTGGTTGGTGGTAATTGTTTGCGGTAGTTTGTTAAAATCACTGGGACATCAACATGAAACATCAGACATCAAACGCCCCCCTCCCATCGCCCAATCCCCACAATAAATACATAGATACATAAATACATACAGGACAGTCACATGTAACAGTGTTAGTCAGTGACGGATGCTTGCCCGTCTGTGCAAGGGGGGCATACAATGGCTAATTGTACAATTTACAACGTACAATGGTTTAAATTGGATTATACCATGGCATTCCTTAACCCTTTCACTCCCACACTACCAATGGGTTAACCCTTTCACTGCGAGAATACAGAAGGTTAACCCTTTTCACTGCCACATGACACAGGGTTAACCCTTTCACAACCACACTACAGAAGGTTAACCCGTTCACTACCACACTACAGACGGTTAACCTTCTGTAGTGTGGTAGGGAAAGGGTTAAGAACACAAGTGGTACGATGATGACACATGCCTTATATACCATGGCCCATGCCAAATGAAGTTAGCATCAAACTACCATGATCTTTGTTTGTATTAAAGGGACCGATCAACCCACAGAAGGTTCTGCTCTCTCCTGCACCTAACGCCGCTTTTCCACTGCATGGTACCGACTCGACTCGACTCTACTCTACTCTGCCTTTTCGGTTTTCCATTGCCAAAGTTTGCAGATGGTACCTGGTACCGGGTACTTTTTTTAGTACCTGCTCTGTCGAGGTTCCAAGCGGGTAGAAGCGATACCAAAAAGTGACGTGCAGAGTAGACCACTGATTGGTCAGAAGAGAGAATCATTATCATCGCGCTACACAGGGGACGTCCTCTGCACAAAACAAAAACCCGCCATCTTATAGCCTCGCGGCTACTAAACATTAGCATTCATTATTTGTTTGCAGCGAGAACAAAGTGCAATAAACCAAAAAAAGATACATTCACAGTGTATTCTGCCTCATTTATTGATGAAACAAAACCAACAGCAACACAATTTACCACCAAGAACAAAGAGTCTCACAAAAATATCACAAATTTTGTTAGCTTATGTGACTGGGATTTCCCATTATAACCGTTAGCATTGCGGCTAGCGTCCATTAGCTAATAAGGCACTGGTTTCATAGCTTCATAGCTAGCTTCGATGTGTCTGTGTGTGTCGCGTTGAAGATGACGTCACGGCGCCCCCTCGCTATGACGACCAGCTACACTGACTGGTACTACCTGCAGTGGAAAACGAGTACCAGGTACCAAAAGCGAGTAGAGTCGAGTCTCCCTGTTTCCCTGTGAGTGGATGTCTCGTGGTGATGACCAGGAGGATGCGATCCTCTCTACGCCGCCCCCATGCCTCAAATGGATCCGTCATCAGCTCTATTTTCAATCTTTAAAAATGTTCTTATGGGGGCGGTTAGGTGGCGTAGCGGAGATTGCGTTCGTCACCAACCCCGGAGCTGTGTGTTCGAATCCAGCTCACAGCTCCGGGGTTGTCACCAGCTTGGCTGGCCGTTCACACTAATACAATTGGCAGTATTAGAGGGTGGGAGAAGCTGGCGGGGTGGGTCCGGGTCGTTGTAAACAGCGACTCCTACAGTTCGGTCGGGGCGCCTGCTAAGCGCGGATGGGACCTGAGTGGGATAGTGTGGTCCTTCCACACGCTACGCCCTCTCGGAGAATATCCGCGCTGCCAGGTGAAAAGAAGCGGTTGATTGGCTGGACGTGTGTCGGAGGAAGCATGTGATAGCCTCCACTCTCCCAGATGATCTGACTGTGGGGGGTAAGTGCGCAGTGACCAGGAAGGGGATTGGGAATTGGCATAACGACTAACATTGGGATGGGAGAAAATCTGAGGAAAAAATGGAGGGAGAAAAAAATTTAAAAAAAAATTCTTATGTACCCCAGTTGCTATTGCATGTACTTATTTGTGTTTCATCACACGTATATTTACATGCTTATCAACTGTTTCGCCTGTTTTATAGCAACACTACTATCACCGACATCTAAGAAGGGAGATCCCCCCTTGAACGGCCCTTCTAAGGTTTCTCCCCTCCACGCTTTTTTCCTATTGCTAGGTTTTTTGTGAGTTTTTCCTTACCTTCGCGTGGGGTACGTCTGGGAGTGTTGCATTCATTCATTTATTTATTTAACATTTTATTTTGGATTTCATGGTGTTTTTGTTTTGTTCTTGATTTATTTATTTAGGGAAAAGCGGCATTTAGAATCAGAAAACGGGGAAAATGTTGAACATTTTGTGCTCCTCTGAATGCTGTCAACATCACCTGTGCCCCGTCTCACTCCGTCTCACTCCTTGTCCACAGCTGGCCCTGCGGAGGAACCTGACCGTAGCCAATCAGTGGACCTTGAAGTTGCGAGCCGGCGAGTCAGTGCATCACATCATGACCTTTGACCCCAACGACAGAAACTTCCTTTACCTCATGACCTCTCACCATGTAAGTCCATCCATACAGTAACTACAGTATGAAGTTGATGATCACATGGTTTCACTACAGTGTCAGGAGGTATAGAGCAGTCGTCTGGTAATCCAGAGGTTCCCGGTTCGATTCCTTGACACTTAACCCCTAATTGCTCCCGATGTACAGGTTGGCACCTTGCATGGTCGCCTCCGCCGTCGGTGTATGAATGTCTGAGTGAATGGGTGAAGGTGAGGAACAAAATTGTGATTTGGATAAAAACGCTATATTAAAAAATGCACCATTTACCATTTACACCAGATTCAGATTCAGATTCAAATTCCTTTATTAAGCCATTTGTGTAAAACACATTGGTAATTGTTGCAGCATTACAGTGTATGCATTTTTCATTTCTTTTTTCACAGTAACGACAAACACCAACACAGACACAGGACAAAAAACAGTGCAGTGGAGGATTAATAATTTAAATACAAATATATATATAAAGTGTAAAGTGCAGAGTTCCAGTAAGGACTAGTGCAGTGCAGTCAGTGTCATTGTGCCAGTGTCACTTGGGGGCAGAGGGGGGGGGGGGGGGGGGGGGAGACCTGAGGCATTGATCAGCCTGGCGGCTGAGGGGAAGAAGCTCAGTCTGTGTCGAGCTTTCACAGCCTTTGGGATCCTCAGCCTTCTCCCAGAGGGGAGCAGGGTGAAGAGGCTGTGACCGGGGTGGGAGGGGTCGGCCATGATCTTCATCGCCCTCTTCAGCGCCCTGGAGTCGTGCAGGGACCTGAGGGGAGGGCAGGGGACAGCCGATCACCCTCTCTGCGGAGCGAATCACTCGCTGCAGCTTGGCGAGATCTTTTGCCGCTGCAGCGGGGAACCAGGAGATGATGGAGTGGGTGAGGAGGATAGACTCAATGATGGCCGTGTAGAATTGGGCCATCATGGTCCTCGGCAGTTTGTATTTGTTCAACTGCCGGAGGAAGAACATACTCCCCCTGGGCGGGCCTTTTTGAGCAGAAGCCCCGTGATGTTGAGCTCCCATCCGTGTAGCGCGGGAATGGCTTCGAGAGGCATGAAGCAAAACGTGGTTTCAACAGGGCTCATTTTGTACGACATGAATTCACCTCAGCTGAACCATCGCATACTTTGTGGTAAAGGTAGGTAGCGTGAACTTGATGTGTTTTTAAAATCATTATTTGAAAATGCGGACGAGGACGTGGTGGTCGCACCTTTTCAAGCGCTTTGCACGCGCAAGTTGTGGGCTGAGGATTTTTTTAACCACTGCGCTTCCTGCCTCACACTCCCAGAGCCGTCACTCTCTCACGGACACCGCTAGACAAAGCCTTTTTGAAACAGGGTTAAAACAGGGGTTCCTTCTCACCACCTTTTCACGTCAAGGTTCCCAAAATAGATCCACACTAATAGAGGCCACAATGTCATAGAAATTTGTCCCCCCCCCCCCCCCCCGTTTGAGAAGAGTTGTGCTTTTAGATAGGCCTATTCCCTAATAGTACAGGTGTAGGTGGGAAGATAGCGGTGGATTGATTGAAACCCGCGATCAGTATAGTCATGTGTATACTTTCTCACGGGCTAACCTCTAATGAATAGAGGTTACGTTTGTACTGCATTTAAAATGTTCATGTCTATGTAGTTTGTCAAATTGTTATTTATGGTCCTGTTTTGTATTTGCTTGTCTGTCTGAGACCAAGGACCACAATGGAAATAAGTCTTGAC